>NC_056000.1:5039696-5339696 GCF_018446385.1 Zingiber officinale | reverse complement strand
TGAAGGCCATCGTCCTATGCCGGCTCATGCTGGGCTGAATTACCTTTAATTTTAATAAGGCCTCAATATGTACTTTAAAAGTTGCTTCCATTGCTGGTGTGACATGCTTCAAGGGTTTATCCTGTATTGTAATATCAGGATTTATAATATCCAAAGTACATATTACCTTGTTTTTTGACCAGTGTAGTAATGGATCTTCTCCAATGTATCCAGCATCCTTTAACTTCTGCATGGTTGTGGCGTATCTCATCTTGAAATCAACGGCTGTTAAGGAATGTTGAGGGATAAATAGATCTTCATGCATACTTAAATATTCTTCTTCATCCATATCCAGCTCTGAAATGGCTTTTGCTGTAATGAATACTTCTGGAGAGGTTTTTATGGTAGTAATTTCTTTATAGAAGGTAATTTCAGATCCTTCTATTCGTAGCCCTCCAGCCATGGATTTGATAAAATTGCATCCTACCAACATTTGAATCCCATCTTTCAAATTCATTTCTAATTGGTAGGTAAAAGGAATTCTGAATTTGTGAACCCCAATCATCATGTATCCATTTCTGAGTTTTTTAGTGGCCTCTTGTTGTGAATTAATACCAGAAAAAAGGACCTTATAACTTATCTCTTCAAAGGCTTCTTTTGGTAAAGCATTTTGACAGATACAACAGGTTGTAGCACCTGTTTCTAGAATAGCTTGAACCTTTGTGTTATTAATTCCTGGAATCTGGAGAATAATTTCAATATTGTAGAGGCGATTAATTAATGACTTCCTGGCGGCCGAGAATATCAATTCACCAGAAGACCTTGACTCTTCAATTTCTGTTGAGCCAAAAGAACTAGTCCCTCGAATTGTTTGTCTTAAATCATTTACTTCTATTACTAGTGGTGTCGTAATTCTTTCAAAAACCGGTTGAGAAATTGATCTGCCATGCTCAAGAGATAGTGTTAAATCAGAAAAATTGTAGATCAAAAGACATACCTCCCTGAGCATGGTAGATTTACAGGTGCTACAACTGGTTTTGACTCTGACTTCCGGGGGGAGGTATGTCTTTTGATCTACAATTTTTCTGATTTAACACTATCTCTTGAGCATGGCTGATCAATTGCTCAACTGGTTTTTGAAAGAATTATGACACCACCAGTAATAGAAGTAAATGATTTAAGACAAACAATTCGAGGGACTGGTTCTTTTGGCTCAACAGAAATTGAAGAGCCAAGGTGTGAATTGATATTCTCGGCAGCCATGAAGTCATTAATTAATCGCCTCTACAATATTGAAATTATTCTCCAGATTCCAGGAATTAATGACACAAAGGTTCAAGCTATTCTAGATGCAGGTGCTACAACCTGTTGTATCTGTCAAAATGCTTTACCAAAAGAAGCCTTTGAAGAGATAAGTTATAAGGTCCTTTTTTCTGGTATTAATTCATAACAACAGGCCACTAAAAAACTCAGAAATGGATACATGATGATTGGGGTTCACAAATTCAGAATTCCTTTTACCTACCAATTAGAAATGAATTTGAAAGATGGGATTCAAATGTTGGTAGGATGCAATTTTATCAAATCCATGGCTGGAGGGCTACGAATAGAAGGATCTGAAATTACCTTCTATAAAGAAATTACTACCAAAAAAACCTCTCCAGAAGTATTCATTACAGCAAAAGCCATTTCAGAGCTGGATATGGATGAAGAAGAATATTTAAGTATGCATGAAGATCTATTTATCCCTCAACATTCCTTAACAGCCGTTGATTTCAAGATGAGATATGCCACAACCATGCAGAAGTTAAAGGATGCTGGATACATTGGAGAAGATCCATTACTACACTGGTCAAAAAACAAGGTAATATGTACTTTGGATATTATAAATCCTGATATTACAATACAGGATAATCCCTTGAAGCATGTCACACCAGCAATGGAGGCAACTTTTAAAGTACATATTGAGGCCCTATTAAAATTGAAGGTAATTCAGCCCAGCATGAGCCGGCATAGGACAATGGCCTTCATAGTCCAATCAGGAACCACAGTGGATCCAGTCACCAAGCAAGAAAAGAAGGGTAAAGAACGGCTTGTCTTCAACTACAAGACGCTGAATGACAACACCTATAAAGATCATTACTCATTACCAGGGATAAACCTCATTTTAAAGAAAATTGGTAACAGTAAGGTCTTCTCAAAGTTTGATCTAAAATCCGACTTTCACCAAGTCATGATGGCAAAGGAGTCAATACCCTGGACAGCATTCTTAGTACCACAAGGCCTGTTTGAATGGCTAGTAATGCCATTCGGATTAAAAAATGCACCCACCGTTTTCCAAAGGAAAATGGACAATTCTTTTAAAGGATGTGAAAAGTTCCTGGTAGTTTATATTGATGACATTTTGGTATTCTCTGAAGATGAAGAACAACACTGTGCTCATCTCAATATAGTACTGGAAATTTGTCAAAAGGAAGGTTTGGTCTTATCTCCAACAAAGATGAAGATAGCCCACCGAAATGGAATTCTTGGGCGTAGTCGTTGGTAATCGGAAAATACGACTACAGCAGCACATTATTAAGAAAGTTATTGATTTTGATGAAAAAACCCTGCTTACTTTGAAGGGTTTAAGATCATTTCTGGGCATATTAAATTATGCAAGGTCGCATATACCTAATCTCCGTAAAATATTGGGACCGCTGTATTCAAAAACATCTCCACACGGCGATCGGCGTTTTAAGGAATCAGATTGGGCTATAATTCGACAAATCAAGTCACTGGTACAATATTTGCCTGACCTAGAGTTACCCCCTAACCATGCATATGTTATTATTGAAACAGATGGCAGCATGGAAGGATGGGGAGGTGTCTGTAAGTGGAAAGAAAAATAGTATGACCCAAGAAATACAGAAAAAATCTGTGCCTATGCCAGTGGAAAGTTCTCAACAGTAAAATCAACAATTGATGCTGAAATACATGCATGTATGGAGGCATTAACCGCAATGAAGATCCACTACCTGGACAGAAAAGAGATAACATTACGCACGGAATGTCATGCTATAATCAAGTTTTTCAACAAATCCGTGAATAACAAACCGTCCTGGGTAAGATGGATAAATTTTACCGACTATATTGCTGGTACGGTATTGACATCAAGTTTGAACACATCTCGGGACAAACAATGAGTTGGCAGATGCCCTATCAAGATTGGTGCATCACATCACCAATAAAGCATCTTTATCGGATGATCGGAGGCAATTCTAAAGCAAGTTGATGAGTCCATGGACGAGACGCAAGGAGCAGATGACACCGTGAAAGATGTCCTAGGAAAAACCATCACAGCACTCATGGCTAAAGTTACTTTTGAGAAAAGTTGAGCCCCGGGGGAGCTACTTTTTCCAAAAGAAATGATTCCATCACTAATAATAGAGTCCACTACGTGTAAAAGTTATGTAATAATGCAGCTTGTTGATAAGATGATAAATGGCACTGAGGCAAAGTAGGAAAAGAAATAAAGATGACAATGGGACCCTCAAGCGCACCCGGTCTTTATCTTATTCCTTCTAAAACCTCTATATAAGCCCTAGTTTGTTAACTTAGAAGGGCAAGCGAGCAAACCTCGAAGTCCTACTTAGTCCTGAGTCCTGTAAGCTTGAGTCGTGTAAGCTTGTGAAGTGTGAGGTGTTTTATTCCAATAAAAATTTCCTGAGTTCAAGTACCGCTCGGTCTAGACTCAGGTATTCCTCTTGTTTAAATCCTACGTTTTTGGTATCACAATTTTGATAATCTGCACACCCTTATATGGGTGACTATGGGCGATAGCCTACGTGGCCATCTGATGCAGGTCAACTTGTTCAACTCTCGGCTTGCATCAAGTGAGTTAGGATTTTCGCTCACAACTATACTGGTCATTTCCCTCCTCTCCTTTTTCTACTCGTGTTTCAGAATGACACAAAAAGGTGTTGCGAAGGTATGTTGAATGTTTGTCTTTTACCCATTATAGTTTCTAAGAACCAGCTATATAAAAACCATTGCGAGAACACTTTGGTGCTTGATTTCGAAGAACATGATGGTGCTGGTTTTAAAAAATTGCAACATTAGTGCTGGTCTTCAAAAACCCGTACCAATTTGGTGCTGGTTTTCAAAAACCCATTGATTACACATTGATGTTGATTTTTGCAAACCAACACCAATGTTGGTGTCGGTTTTCACGTTGGTGGTTGGTGTTTGTTTTCAAAAACCCATTGACTACACGTTGGTGTTGATTTTTGCGAACTAGTACCAACGTTGGTGTTAGTTTGCAAACACCAGCACCAACATTGGTGTTGATTTTCGAAAACCCATTGATTACTACATTGGCGATGGTTTTAAACAATGGGCACATTGGTGCTGGTTTTAGAAAATCACCATTAATGTGGTGGTGGTTTCTCAAAACCAGCACCACCCAATTTTAAAAAACACAGAAGTTACACCAACGTGTTATTCCATATGTTTGAAAAACCAACATCAATGTGCTACTACAATATGAAAACTAGCACCATCCCAACATATTGATAAAGACATATAAGTCAGAAAACATATTGGTATATCAATGTCAAAATCTTAGAACCATTATTTGTGCATGTTTACACTTGTTTATTTATGTTAATAATGTACACTTGTCAAAATCTTGCATTTTTAACAAGTGTTTTTGCCTAGATTCTTATATATTTTAAATTCCTTCTAAATTTGTTAATTTTATTAGTTGTTTACTTTATGAACTGATGGTATAGTTGAAAGAAAACCACTGGCAGGTTTTGTTTGCTTTGAATGCTACGTGAATAGCTTGCCCTTGTAATTATAGTAGGATGATTTTTGTCCTAGTTTGATATGCTAAAGGTGAGATGTTATTGTTTCCTGAGCTAATTTCACTAACAAATGTTGTTAACAGAGTCAGAATATTCGATTTATTGGCATATTGATGTATTCAGTCATAGAGGCAGTTTCCTAATTATGTGAGTTTTGAACCACTCCTTAATTTGACTGGTGTACCTAATATGTACAATTTATAGTATAAAGAAAATAAAGTAACGTAGGTGTTCAAAACGTGAGATTGACAGTGATAGCATTTTAGGCCAGCAATTGATTTGTTTCATTATTGGTGTTATTGCCCTATTTTAGTCATTGTAAGAATTCCAACTTTCATGTAATTCCTAAGAAGTTTCTCAAATATGTTATTTGCCACTGTATATGGCTGTCTCATATTAAGAGTTGGGAAGTTGTGGGAATGGACGGCTGCTCTGTAATGAATTTGGTCAGACAAATGAACAATCTTCTCCTATACCTACTGTGTCTATTTTTATGTACAATGAAGGTCCATAGCCTTTCATAGGTCACAAAAAAATTAGCTCCTTGTCTGGATATTTAGCAATTTATTTCTTTCACTGAGCATGAGCTTGTCTGACTTTGGCAGTTCCTGACTATATACTACAAGATGAAGTTCAGGCTCAGGACTTGTTGTCTCTAGTGCAGGCGGAAGAAAATGACACAGTAGAGAATTATAGCATCCCTGAAGCACCACAACAACTTCCAGTTTTGGATGAACGATTAGGTGAATCTTTTGCTGAAGAGACTGTGCCATATCCAATTGCCTTGGAGACCACAAGAGATCCACCTCCTGCAACCGCTGAAGAACCTGTTGGAGAGCCAACTAAGCACACATATGCCTCCATTGTATGCAAAAGTTATTTCTCTGTCATATTTCTTACAGGTTATTCCTTAGGAGACTGATGTTATTTGTGTCCCAGCTTCGGGCTAAAGGCCAATCTGGTCCATCTATGCATCCATCACCTGTAGTAAAGACATCTCTGGTGGGTTCAGAACAGGCCCATTCCTTTTCCCAACAATCCCATCCTGCTATTTTTCCTGAGAATACTGGCTCCGAGGCAATTGAGGAGGCTCTAGTAGTTGAGGATGAAGGTTTCTCCCTTCATTTCTTTGTATTTTCTTTCTGAAATTATTTGAACAATCCTAATTTTTTTACTTTGCACTTGAAAGGTGAACCCTCCCATCCATGCCTCATAGTCTCATTGTCTGAAACTGATTGCTTATTATGTGTTTTGTATCTTCTTTCTGAAAATTGTTTGAACAATCCTGAATTTCTACTTTGTACTTGAAAAGGTCAACCCTCCCATTTATATTCAGGCCACATAGTCTCATTGTCTGAATCTGATTGCTTATTATATGCTTTGTATTTTCTTTCTGAAAATTGTTTGGACAATCCTCAAATGTTCAACTTTCAGTAACTGGTATGCAATGATTATGTGATCTTGGGCACCATTCTGTGTTTCTTCCTTAATACTTAAGTAGTTTTCGATTTTGTTGAAAATTCAGCTTGTGTATCAATTCAATTGCTTCTATATTCTTTATGTTTTCACCTGGAATTTATCTGCTCTAGTGAAAGATCTACTGATCTTAATTTAAGCTTGTTTGAGAATAGTATTTGTTTTGGTCTCAGTTGATTCCAGATCTGTTTATGTTGGAAATCTTCCTTCATCTATCTCGACTTCAGACCTTGAGCAAGTCTTTAAGAATTTTGGTAAATTGAGACCAGATGGTGTTTTTATTAGAAGCCGGAAGGTTGATTTCATTTAGCTTGTTGTACTATTTTGATTTAGTTTTATGCATCTTGATTAATTTTTAACTCAGCTATACATGCAAATTTGCAGGAGTCTGATGTTTTTTATGCTTTCATTGAATATCAAGATGCCATTGGTGTACAAAATGCACTTAAGGTATGTGATCTTCCTTAAGTTTATTCTCACAAGTATCAGAGTATATCAACTCTATATAGTAGTATTTTGCAGTATCCTTGCCTATTTCAAGTCTATTCTGCACCAGTATGATCACGTGTTGAAATCAGTATCTGCCTATTGCAGTGTACATGCTTTTATGCAGCTTCTATATCTTTATTTCTTCTTGTTTATAAAACCAGTTTTGAGATCTGACGTATTTTACTGATGATATTGGCACGTAAATCTCCACTATAAAATTTCAGATCTGTTTGTGTTCCAGCTCTGTAAATCTGTACATTAATATATTTGATCCTCTTTATTATTTACCAAGTGTTTTTTACTTCTGTAAACTATTTCTAGATTCATATCCTTGTATCTTATTAGCATACTTTGTTTTTTTTCTTCAGAATTCTTATGTTGAGGACAACTTGATTTTGTTTAAGATAAATTTAAGTTCTCGTTGTCTGTTGAGGATTCTCTCAAATTACATACTTTACATACTGGCTTTTCATTTTCAGGCATCTCCAATACAGTTAAATGGGAGATTGATTCATGTCGAGGGGAGAAGACCTAATAGCGGTGTATCACGAGGAAGTAAGTCCCAGTTTCAGATACCTCTCTTTTGAAACTACTTAAATGCTCAAATTTGAGAAAGAATTAAATATATACATCATTGTTTTTCTTATTATAACTATGACCGGATTTTTGTTCGGATCGTATGATTTTATGTGGCCATTTTGCAAAATGTGAAATTTGCTATGTTATTCCAATTCATCCAACATGGGTATCTGTGTATAGATTCAAATTTCAGATTTTTTTTTTTTCCAACTTTGGAGCATGGGGACTTGCCCAAAAAGCATTTAAGTTTAGGAGCCCAGGTACAAAGGCATGACAAATATACATATTAATATTAATCGATATTAATCTTATATAGCTAAAATTAATATATTAATCTAATAATTTAGGGATTATAGATGTTAATTTAGGAGTGTTTAATAGAAATTGCAATTAATATGACTGAATCAGTGTGGTTAGGGGATGATATTGTGAATTTGAACTCAATCGTTGGATCATATGTTATTCAAGTTGAGTTTTCCTTAGGCTCGAACTTGGTCTGAATCAGATCTAGATTGAGTGTTTTATAACTAAACCAATGATGAACCAAATTGAATCGGTTTGATTCATATGGCAAGAATAATGTGTTTTAGAGTTTCCTTTTAGTTTTTTCCCATCGGTTTGCTCTGCAAATTCTGCGGATCTCCACACAACAGACCTCCACGGCTCCACCGCTCTTCATTATCTCTTGCATTTGGGAATAGCATCATTGGCTAGCATGCTTCAATGATTATTAATGACTCATGATGTTGCTCCATCATCGAATAGCTCTCTCCCTCTCCTCCAGTTCTTCTATGTTTTCGCCCCTATTTTTCTCCTTTCTTTTATTCTTCTCCTCCACGCTTAATATGTTTAGAAAAACTCTCATAGTTTCTCCTCACAAGCTTCACAATCCTCATATGTCGTAACCTTATGACACCCCCTCCTCTCACTATTGGGCATTATATGCCAACTAGCTTACTCTGACAATATTTTGAATGACTTCCAACATCAATTCATTTTCCTCGTCAAACTCTTCATCATTTCTCTTTCCTTTTATTCATTCTCCCCACTTAATCTCCACCTTAGGAAAGCAAGTCCAGCTTGTTGGACTAGTATTTCATAGCTGTGTTGTGTCAATACGAGTAGGAGGGAGGTTGGATGAGTCAAGTCATGGAAGAAATTTTGAACCATAAAGAATTGTAGTCAAATACAGATGTCATTGCAGAAGTAAATGGAAGGGTTTTTTTTTATGATTCAGAATTATGCAATACTATTGAGTCTTGGTGTCTGATGTTCTTTTGCATGATGCAGCGATTAAAATTTAAAATTGCAAGAAAGAAAAAAATGGCAAAAACAATAATAGAAAGCAGTATGTAAAGAATGTTTTCATTGTATAAAGTCTAAGGGTGTGTTTGGTACGTGCATTTTTCATTTTTATTTTCTGAAAAACGCACATTTTCTAGAAAATAAAAAATGACTTTTTGTCATTTTCTGTTTTTCTAAAAAACGCTATCTATTTTTTTTTAGAAAATAGGCATGAAAAACGCAAACCAAACATCATTTTTTAGAAAACGCTTGTTTTTCAGAAAATGAAAATGAAAAAAGCGCGTATCAAACGCACCTTAAGTTTCGGCCCTGAAATAATTTCTTGTGTAATTATTACTTGCTGAATCTACCATAGAACTATTGAAGCAATAGAGACTGTCTTAATTGTTGTTAATCTTTTTTTTTATGCCATCAAACTTTGTAAATGTGCATACCCTTATGTATTGAAGCAATAGAGTACTCTTTTACGGTTGAAGGCCATTGCTTTTTCTTGTGAGATACTCGAACATTCACTGCTTGTTTCTCGCCATTTCTAGTAATGTAGTTGAAACTATATATATATATATATATATATATATATATATATATATATATATATAGTTTAAAATGAAAAATCTAAGTCACACTAGTTAACAATGCTGGCATCTGTATCAAGAATTTTTTTCCCACTCATTAGTTATTGTTCTTAAAGACGACGGTCATTTTTCCTCTTCAGGAAGGGGCAGAGGCAGAGGATACCCATCTGAGGCCTCAGGAGGACGTGTTGGTGGTCGAACTTTTGGGCGAGGTATCAGGCAAGATAGCAATGACAAAGACTATATTAGTCGGGCAAGGGGAAGTGGATACGCTCAACCAATTCAAGAAAGAGACTATTAAATTGAGAGAGTGCCACCAAAAAGAGACTATTAAATGCTAATGCTCCAGCTCCAGAAGGGATGTCAACGAGCTTCATTAGTTGTTCCCTATTACATGGAAATATTTCTTTGTTTCCAGATGTTTGACTCTAAGAAATGTCAAGACCTGCCCTTGAGGTTTCTCGGATTTCAAATTTATTCCAATTAATTGGCTGCATTTAGATTTGATTGCATTTAGAAGCATTGCTAGCAGGGATGATAATTTCCTTCGAATATAATATCCAGACTTGGAAGGAGTTTTTAGATCAGATAATTGGGTATGAGTATTTTCATATTTAGGAATGAAGATAAATGTGGTAAAATTTTATTTATACTTTACTTGATATATATAAAAAATTTTAACCCGTTTTCTATCTTATAAAAAAAATTAATTTTTTTATCCGGTCACTAATATGTATATTATTTTTTTTTCATGAGAAATTTTCATCCGATCCAAGCAGGTGAGTACATTTGAAATAATTTATTTATTTATTTATTTTTTTAAAAAAAAAGAGAATTTAGATAGTAATAAAATGATGAGTAAGATAGATATGAAAAATATAAGAATGAGGATGAAAAATAAATTTTTAATGAATACAGGGATAAATATTATATATAAAGATAGATATGAAGAATATAAAATTCAATTTAAATCCGATCCATTGTCTGTAGGGGGTTTGAAGCCTCTTTATTCAAAACAATTTTTGAGTTGCTAATCAAGTTTGCAATATAATTCCGTTGCGTGCGCATCAAGCACTTGTTTGAAAGTTCTTCCTTCTTTTGTTAAACCACCAGCGATGGAGCGATCTAAGCCGTTCGATCGAGATAGGGAACAATAGACGCGTTAGCCACGAGCCGACGGATGAACTGTTAATCATGTGGCAGGAAACAGGTATATTTCTAGCAACAACTAGCATCAGATCAACGACGTTGATGGGGGCCTCGGCTTTATGGTGATCCCTGATTTAGTGTAGACAGCGATCTCTTAAGCACGAACGAGTCTCAGCCCTTCTCCGCGTCCCTTGTTCCCCCTTTACGGCTATCGCTGCCTTTAACCCAAAACCCCTTCGGCTCCTCCGTTGTCGTCTTCTCCACCGATGAAGCCAGTGACCGAAGCGAGCAGCTTTCCCACCGCACTGTTCCCCCTAAGCGTTCTCTGAAGCAGTGCGTATGGAAGAGACGATGGAGGCGCGGGGGCGGCTGGTGGGCGATTACATCCTCGGGCCGAAGATCGGGGCCGGGTCCTTTGCGTCGGTGTGGCGTGCGCGGCACCGGAAGTACGGGCACGAGGTGGCGGTCAAGGAGATCGACAAGCAGAGGGTCGACAGCAAGGTCCGCGACTGCCTCCTCAAGGAGGTCAGCATCCTCCGCAACATCTCCCACCCCAACATCGTCCGCTTCTTCCAGGCCATCCAGGTCTTTTTCTTATATTCGACTCTGTTGATTCTACGCTCTATCGCCTTATCTCTATGGCTTTTGTCTGGACAAGAATTTTATATTGGAACGCCTCGCTTGAACAGACGGAGGACAAGATATTTCTCGTGTTGGAGTACTGCGCTGGTGGAGACGTTGCAGATTATTTAAATCGGCAGGGAATTCGTGGGAGGGTGTCGGAGGATGTTGCCAGACACTTCTTAAGGCAACTCGGTATGTGTTTATCCTCTACCTTCATCAAGTGTCTCTCTTTAGAGCTTTCATTCTTTGGGAAATTATCTGCGAATGATTTCTGCTGTTGGATTGCTTTGTTGATGTTGAATTGTTGGGTTCATTTCTGCATTTATGTTGAATCGTTCAACAGCTGAAGGATTGAAAGTACTGCGCGAGAATAATCTCATTCACAGGGACCTCAAACCACAGGTAGATAGCCCCCTTTAATTGTTATCCTTAGTTTTTTGTGTTATTGTTTGTGCTGAGATGCAAATATAACTTCACACATTCTGCTAGTTTCAATTTTATCAGAGAAGCTATTTGCATTACCCTGAAAAGAAAAGGAAAAAAAAAAGAAAGAACAGTATTACATCATGTTTTTCTGTAGATTTTTCCTCTGATGACTTTTCATTTTTACACCTTTTCAAATTGGTTAACATGCTTTGAGGATAATTATGAGTTTTCTGTTCATCATTTTAGGACCATTGAACTAAAGCATTATAAAGTACATTGGATAAAAGGTACCATTTTGCAGTGTGAAAAAGAAGTGATAAGAAGACATCATAAAGCAACTGTCTATGTAAGCTTATATAATACATAAGAATGATTTCTCCTTTCCAATTCATTATAGTCTCACTCACTTTAATTAAATACTTGTAAGTATATAATTTGGTTATAGCCACTAGCAGCTGGCTTCATCAGTTTTTCTTGGGTTCATGGAGCAGTAGATTAACATAGGGAAGAATACCAATTCAAAATTGTTAGAGATCCATAGAAGATGGTAATCAAGGATTGCATGCCTAGAAGAGGTTGATATAAAACCCATTAACAAATGTCAAAATGCAAAAATGGTGTTACTGAAGTCTGACCATTGCAAATGAACTGCTATTGCA
Source organism: Zingiber officinale (assembly GCF_018446385.1). Taxonomy (NCBI): domain Eukaryota; kingdom Viridiplantae; phylum Streptophyta; class Magnoliopsida; order Zingiberales; family Zingiberaceae; genus Zingiber; species Zingiber officinale. The sequence goes on along the minus strand of NC_056000.1, from coordinate 5,327,588 downwards.
ATAGCTTATGTAAACACATCTCTCGTATGTGTTCTTTATCTGTAATTCTGATATTAAGTATTGGCTATCTCTTTCAATCCATACAATAAGAATATCTCCATCTGGACAAGTTTGCATATGATGTGCTTGAAGGAGTGTGGAGATCTGTTATGGAATCCTTGGATTATAGCTTTCCATTCTTTGAGTTCTAACATTTTATCTAGAAACTCTCTGATGTGATTTACTAACACCCAAACTCACCATGAAATTCTCATAAAAGTTATGTTGCCACACCAATTTTGGGGAATTTCAATAGGGTTTGAATTTAGGGCACTTAACTATGTGCCAAATTGTTTATTAGAAAATATTTGTGTTCAAGTTTGTTTAAGCTTAGAGCTCCACTAGAGAAAAAATTGCCTTGATAATTAATTAAAATTTGATCCACTAATTAACCTTTATGTTGCTTTTTCTATTACAGCATAGATATTTTAAAACCTTAAGGGTGTGGTGTTGTGTATGAGCTTTGTTAATGAACTCTTTGTGTATGATATTTTATTACGGCATTTGTTTCTTTTTGTTATTTATATTTGTTTCATATTAAACAGACACTATCGAAATCTTATTGAGTTGAGTATCAAGCTTGTTCATGAACATTGTATTCATTATAGTGTTATTTGCATTAGACACTTTTGGTTACTACTTACTAACATCCCAAGGTTTAACTTCTTGAGTTCTTGTGATGATTCAAAGTTCCTATGAAAATCTCCATTCTCTAGTAATTTTTTTCCATGTTTTAAATCCTTCTAGTTAGCAAGAAAATATTTTTGATCTATTATCAGAGAAATTCTATTTCAGAACTTGCATTATTATGTAGAATTTATTGAGAATTTTTAAAATTTTAAATCCTTTTAGTGGTAGATAAAACCGAGTATAATCAACAAATGGAAGGCTTTAGAAACAAAATATAACACTTATATTGAGGATTTTGACTTAAACTCTTTGACACTGATTGTGAAATTCACAAGAAGACACATAAATATTTGGTCTTGAAATTAGAAAAGGTTCATCCTTTGAGTGGATTCCTCTTTGCTATTTATCCTTCATGTTGGTTTTATGGTATATGGAGATTGTATTGCTATGCTAGAGAGACATTCTTGTTATCGTTGTGCACTTACGGTCTTGCATTAAATATGCAGAACCTTCTGTTATCAACTAGTGATGAAACTGCAGTTTTGAAGATTGGCGATTTTGGTTTTGCAAGGTGAGAAACTGATTTAGTTTATCATTCTATATTAATTTGATGACTTGGATTATTGTTCTCATTATGTCAGTCAGTGCAGTGACTTCAGTTAGTTCTCTGATTGGTATCATGTATGGTAATATCAGTTCATAAAACAGCACATTCTGTATTTATTGGCAATTCCACGACCCAGTTATTTATTGCTCAGGTTTGCAAGTGTAGGCGTTGTATCTTAGTATTACATGAATAATACCAGGCAGTTTATTCAGGCATTAGATCTTTTCATTCTGTTTTGTGTAATTGTTTAGATGTATTTTACTTATTGTTCAAGAATCTTGTCTAGAATTGTCCCTAGGCTATGGTGCAGGAGCAGAGCACCCATGTAGTCTCAGAAGTACCAATGGTACGATTGCATTGTTAACCTCATAAAATTGTTTTATTTTCCTCGGTTGATTTGCAGCTATTTATGAATATAATGGCGTCTCATGAACTGCATTTTCCAGAAGATGTGAGTTTACATCCTGATTGTACACACATTTGCAAGAGACTTCTCCGTCGGAATCCTGGTTAAGTACTTGTTTCTCTTTGTCATAGTATTAAATTATTAATGAGAAATTAATCACCCTGTATTTATATCTTATGGTTATTAAATATTTGTTTACTTCTATGCCCAGTAGCACTACCAAAGGGCATTCATGGGAATGTATATATTCTTCATCTGATTCTGTTGTTAAAAGCAAGGTTTGCTGAATAGATATAGGTGTCAACTGGTCAGAAGTTCATAATATCAGCCACATTGGAAAAGTATTCTCACATACATCATAATTTTGAAATAGAAAGTGTATAGTCCACCTAAAACATAAGTGATCAATTCAATATTGAACTTCTATTTAATGCTTAATATATATTATTATGTTTACTAATAAATCTTTTGTAACATTAGTAATTTATCCAGTATATTTGGTACCTATCTGATATCTATTTAGGCCTATTTAACGTTAAAAAGCTTTTATTTTTTGTTGAGTCGCCTAGTTTTCTCCTAAATGTTGATTCCACACACCCATCCATGGTGGACTACATGGTTGTTACAAAGCTCCATAGTGTTTCCAAGTTAACCTCATCTGTTCGTTGACTTCAAATCCCATGCCAATTTAAAAATATTTAAACCACATAATGGAAGTTTCTAGGGTAACAACAATTTTCAGATAATAATATCATATCAACACGAGGTTTGATATTCTGTGCCTAACCAAAATCACCTTGTCTAGTCTACCAAAAGAATCCCTGTTAATTACTTAAAGTGGGATGTGCCAGTCAAAGTCTCTCACATGCCAGTTAACATACCTCCTTTATAGTTTAGGAAACATTTGATTCCACATACCTCTATGTTCTGGAAGTCTATACTCAGAATATAATGGTGCTACCAAATGTGGTTATATTACTTGTATCCATTCCTAAAAGCATTTTTGATTCATATCTACTTATCTGAATAGTCCCTACTCTTTGTTGCACCTATAAAAACTATTAAAACGCTACCTATCCCTTTGATGCCAACTACAAGCAGGCGTTATGTGATTGCACCAGTGCATTTCTTTGATGTGCTAGGTTCGTTACTGATTTGGTGTCTTCACAAGGCATGGGTTCTCTAGTCTTGTTGTCATTCATACTCTTTTGATATACAATGGAAGTAAATGCTGCTTATGGCATTCTTTTCATGTGTTGCATGCCTTGATGCAATTTCAGAATGATAAGATCCAAACTTAAAATGTTATACCAAACTTGGTTCCTTAAGTAAAATAAGAACATCTTCCATTATGAGCACTGCTATCTATTAACATGGTCCTTTCTTAATGATCTTTGGTCTATAATGCATTCATGAGGGATGAGGCTTGTAATCCTATGAAACTCAGCTAGTTCTCTTTGTTAATACTGAAGTGCATGTTTTTTCCACAGCAATGAACTACCACATTCAAATTATTTAGAACAAGAATGAGTTAGGATCAGACTCCAAGACAACAAGGATATCCTTCCTAGTATGGAATTGCTAAGCTGGATCCTGGTTACTTAAAGTGATATTATTTGCAGGATTCAAAATTAGATGGTTAAATGGACGCGACTTCAAAATCTTGTTCTATTGTCATGTGTCATTACTAAAAGGATTTTTTTTTAAAGAATATTAGATGATCAACTATGTTATATGAGAGTGTTGGCTAGTAAAGAACAAGAAACAACAAGTCAATGTAGTAAAATTAGAATATAAGATGTGAATATTTTTATGGATTATAGGTTTAGTGCAAGGTCATAGAGTTTGTGAGGTCTATTTTGTGGAACTTCGATAGATGATAATTGGGAGAAACTAGGTTAGAATTTAGGAATTTGTTTAAAGAAAATTAAAACAAAAGCACTGTGATCTGATAAATGATAATGGAAAAAAGGAAGACCAAAGAAAATTTAAACAAATACCCTGAGTTTTAGCGATAATATGGCCTTACATATAATTCTACGGTTGAATAAAATCCATGGACTGACCCTAAGAAGTTAGGGCAGACATGTTGCTGTTGCTGCATTAAAACATGTGGCACTCGATGCAATTAGTAGGTTTCTAGCATATATAGCATGCCAAATAAATTGGCATTTGAAAAATAGCAAAATTATTGTTATTGGATAAAACATTCTATTCTCACAAAAGTTTATTTCCTGATCATGTAGGCTATATGTGTTCGTGATATGTTTTTAGTTATCACTTCTTTGTTACATTTATAAATTTTAAACCAAAATTCTCCTTTTTATGCAATTCAATATAAAAATTAGTTTTCACATAATTATGGACGATGTGAAGACTTGTTTCTGATTCATGCAGCCATAACATTGAGTTCAAATTATTTTGCAGTTGAGAGGCTGTCATTTGAAGAATTCTTCAATCACAATTTCCTCAACACACCAAGGTTAACTTGAAACTACAATTTGTGTTTTTTGCAAGTTAATTCCTCGTGATTAATGACTTTTAAATAAAGCTTTTCTTTTTTTGACACACAAAAAAATCAGCTTTAGTACAATAAAATGCAGCTATCTGAATTACTTATTTACCTTTCAGAGCCTTAATTTTTGTAAAAGCTAAATGCTTTTTTTATGTTGCTTTTTAGGACAATTGAGACACCCAGTGAATCTACAAACGTTCTAGATGTTGGTGTTGATGACGCTGGGCCATCACATTTATCAGATATTTCTAACTCGAAGATTGCAAGCACGGATAAGAGTTTTACATGCTTAAATAGTACAAGAGGTAGTGGTGACTGCCAGAAATGTTGCCTACCCTAAACTGATCTTTACAATATTAATTTGTTTTTCAGTTGCTGACTCATTGGAATTCATCGAACAAGACTATGTTCTTGTTAATGCTAATTTTGCATTAATGGAGACTTGTACATCTTCTTTGGAGCCATCCTTGAATGAAAATTCCACAAGTATGGTACCTAACTGCAGATTGAATATGACCAGAAGAGGATATGTAGGTCCAGTTAAATCTGTGGAGCGACCTGAGCTTTCAATACATCGTGCAGATACCATGGACAGCCATGTTCCTTCTCTTTCATCACAGTCACAAGCTTCTTTTACTGCATCAGAAGAATTGCATGGGACAACATCAGTGCATCCTTTCTCTAGGATTCAGTTTTTAAGTCAATATATCAATGCTTTAACAGAATTAACTCAAGAAAAGGTATGTAAGTTCTGATTTAACTTCATTTTTTTTTCATAGTGTTACAGATTTTAATAGTTCTTCAAGAATTATAATTCGGCGATTTCCTTATATATTCTTCACAATCTAATTTACCTTTTCATATCAAAGAACAAGCGTTCCATGATTCTTTACAAAGAAAGAAATTAGGAAAACTAGATGAAGTGGATCAGATGGTGTATTCTGTACTCTTATTTTAGTAGCACCGATCTTTATTTTAATTCATGTTTAAAAGATCTGTATGTAGCATATTGATTTTCTTATTTAATGACCCTTCTGATATTTGTGTATAATTTTCAAGCAACCAAAGTAATGGATATTTATAAGATGATATATAAGTAAAGCCTGTATATAACATTTTGTCTCCTTTGCTTGATAAGGGATTTCATTCCTGTTTTTATTATTAATTTCAAATTAGTCATTGACTTTTGGCTAGTTATTTCCATCACACATCAATATTCCATCTAAGGCTTTAGAAAGAAACCTTTCAACTAATGTGGCAAATACACCATTGTTAGAAACATGAATGTCCTTATTTTCCTAATAAAAAAAAAGGAAATTTCACTGCTGACAATTTTGTGATGGTTACAGCTTGATGCCAGACTGAGTCTGGAATCGTTTTCATTGGAACTGGTGATATTAGCTATTTGGAAAGTAATTATTCAGCTGTGCGACACAATGATGGCGTCAACAACTGAAGCAGACTTACTCAACCAGCAACATCATCAAAGGGATGGCATCTCTCAAAATATTTTAGAAGAATTGGGTTTCACAAATCCATTACAAGTTTTCTCTTGGGCTGAGAACGGATTTCTTATTGCATACGATCGAGCAGAAAAGTTATCTAATATTATCCAACATTCTGATGGTTTGTTCCTGCCTTATATTGCAGCTGATTTTATGTTCCACAGCCTTTGTTAAATAGTCTTTGTGCCTTTCAGGTGAAGCAGAGATGCCAGATGCAATGGAAATTATATTCCAGATGGCTTTAACAGTTGGGAAAAATGGAGCTGTAAGTGACTACTTGCTTCTCTTTGTTGTTCTATCTTTTGATGATGCATCTCACCCTCACCTATAATAATATTGCAGATTGCGAGTATTACATGGCACCCAATATTTAAGAAATACGATATTAGGTCCTGATGCTAATTAAAAAAATAATAATTATATATAGTGCTACTGGGCCTATTGATTAATTTAGGAATTATACTTACATTTTTGTCCCAAATCCATAGTCTTTGAGATTCAATATCTTAATGAGTTGGCATATAAAATAATATTTCATCAATTGTTTAAAAAAATATTATATGCTGTTGTTAAGAACCAGAAAACAAGTTGAAATATTCAAAAGTGCAAGGTGGTAATTGATGCAATAAAAACTGTATGGAAATATCAATCTCAGACTGGAATTTTGTCTACCTAAGCAAATATTTTAATGTATTTTGCTAGTAAATATTTTAGTGTATCTAAATTGTATGGATTTTTTTTTTGTTTTTTGTTTGTCTGATAACTAATATGTACTGTAGGAACTTAATATAAATTTCAGTAAATTGTATATTGTCGAGTATCAACAACTAGATTGTTGCTCTATAAAGAAGTCTGAAGATGCTCCATTGGTACCTTACAGTAACCAATCATTGAATTGATTAGTTAAGCACAAAAAGTATTAACAGGAGTCCAACCAGAATTACAAAAGTCATGTGGCCTATGTTGAAATTATAAGGTATCTGTTTCTCAATGGGCATTACAAAAGGTATGTAGAGTACAGGAACCTAATATAAGTTTGAGTGAATCATACGACCTTCGTATCTGTTGTTAAAGCGTATCAACAAATAGATTGACCTATAAAGAAATTTGTAAGCGCCCCCTAGGTACCTAAGAATAACAAACTATTGAATTTGAAGCATCTGCTTTATCTAGCTGTTAGATAAAGGTATGTAGAGTTGTACAGTTTGATGGTCTCTCTGTTTTTTTCTCTTTTTTGGCTTTTTCGTATGATAGATGAAAACACTCTTGTTTTCAGGTGGAAGAGCTTATGGGGCAATTGAGTAAAGCAGCAGCATCTTATTCTAAAGCTATTACTTATCTGACATTCGTCATGGTCGAAGCCACACAGTTACCATTGAACCCACCATTCTCTCTGTCATCTTCCGATCGGCAACGTCTATGCAGGTATGTGTCAAATTTGAGAACTCGCCTGAATAAATCTCAAATGGCAGATAGTGTTTCCAGGCAAAACCATTAGTTCTTTGCAGCAAGTGATAGGCGTGTCTGGGGATTATTTGGCTCCTTGTAAGTAGTATTTACTAACAAAATGATATCCGAAGTTGCTTTGGTTTGACAAAGCATATTCTGATCTGACATCCAAATGGAGAAAACTCGCATAGCAATACTTGAAACTCTTTGATTTTTGTTTCGGAATTCATAGGTGGGATATCATTGTGTATACTATTAATCCCAAGTCATGGCTTCCAAAGGAAAACTGAAATGTATATATATATATATTTCTGTAAATAAGCAACACTGGAAGAATTATTCGTCTGTTGGCTGGTGATGTAAATGAGGTGATTTTTTATATATTTTTTTGTCTATCGAACATTAAAAAATCACTAAATTTTAATAAGAAATCCAAATAGAAAAAAAAAATCTGAAGAGTATTTCTTATAAATAAACTACTCCCATGTATATATAAACATATACCTCTTTGGAAAAATCATACCTCTTTTGAAAAATAAATTACTAGTGACTTTACCAAACAACCAAGTGTCTTAAGTATCATATGTACCAAATTGCCCCCATGCGTTGGCCGTATGGGTGATGGTCGCTTTAATAGACTTGGAAAATTAATTTTCAACTAGTACTGCCTCGCTAGGTGGGGGCTGTAAACGAATCAAGTTGAGTCATATAATAAGAGACTTGAGTTTAGATTGGGTTTATTATCCCAAAGCTTGGTTTGACTTCGATTCGAATTTTAGTCCGTAAGCTTGAGCTCGGCTCATAATAAAAAAAGTTTGAGTTTCAAAAAAAAAAAAAGTTCATTTAAAAATTAAATGAGTTTAATTCGGGTTCATTTAAGATAATTAGTTATAATAATTAATAATATATTATTATATTTATTATTTATGTGACCTTTAATTAAGAGTCTTTTAATAAACATATTCGCAAGTCTTTCGTGAGCCTCTAAATGAACATGTTGGTGAGCCTCTAAATAATATGTTTGTGAACTCACAAACGAAATATTATTAAGCTCGAGCTCGTTCGATAATATTTTTGAGTTTGAAATCAGGCTCAAACTTGGCTTGTTAACTTAATCGAACGAATTTTTTTACAAGTCGAGGCCTGAATAGCTCATGAACGTCTTGACTCATTTATACTCTTAACTAGGTGCTTGATCTTTTTCATGTAAAGGACTATCCTAAAGGGATTGTTAAAGTGACAGCTTCACCCTTTTTTTCCCATCCTATTTATCAAATCTATTTTTTTTTTATGGTAGTCTATGGAATTATTCCTATTTAGGAAGAGAAGCTAAGGCTCTCAACCATCCAACCTTCTAAATATTTTATTTGCAAACAATTGGCATCCAAGCTGTTCCTGCTACAAGATGTTTAGGATGACTCATCGATGAGATGGCTCAAGTTTTGATCATCATTGCCCAGAAAATGAGGGATCATAGCTTTTGGAAATATCTGTAAACAAAGACGCCAGGAGTGATATGATGTTTACACTCTAACACTTAAGTCAACACTTAAGTCAGAAGCAGGAAGAGGAATTAAAATAATAGAGTTTAGAGATGGAGATGAATCTTGTTTTTTTCATACTTAATATATTTTTTTATATTTTTCTTGATGACTTTCCATCTTCTTCTATTTAATAATATTAATTGTTAATAGGAGGTATCCTTATCTTGACTTCTTTATATTCAATGGTATCATAACAAATATAGATGGACATGTTTCCTCTTTATTTCTTCTTCCCTTTATTATACATGTCTTTTACTATTTTCTTATTTTATGTGTTCATTATTGTTTTATCATAAATACCTATAATAATTATCTTCAACATCTGTCGATTATTAATACCTCTGTCGCTTCATCTTTCACCTACGAATGCTATACGATAGAGTCCTCTAAGCCTTGATCAGTAGAGTACTTCGACAGCCAACTTGGAAATTTACCCACCGCCGTCCAAATGACCCTCATCCCGGTCAATTGGGTACTCGAATAGTCAGCCCGGTGAATTGGGTACTCGAATAGTCAGCCCGGTGAATTGGGTACTCGAATAGTCAGCTTGGACAACCAGTTCGGTCGACCGAATACTTGGACAGCCAGCCCTGTCAGAGCGATATTCATCTCGGTCGACACCAGATATTCTTTATTCCGATTGGTCCAGCTTTAACTTTTCTATCCATATAGGTAAAATATCTTTACTTGGATAGAACACGTGGAGGCTTTATCTTTTCCCCCACATCACAAGCAAACCTTTATATCGTACATACAAATACAAACGGAGGCATACATGCTATGCTTGAACCAGTAATTTCATGAGCAAAATAAAGTCAAGTCCTCAGAATCAATAGGAAGTCTAGTACAAAACTGTAGTGACCTGCTCAGGTGGATCTACCATCAAAGAAGAAGAAAAAGGAATAACACAAAATACATGAGTTAGATTGCTGCCTTCTTTTTAGGTTCCAGAACTGGTGGATCAACTTCGATGCCCATATTAGCAGCAGTCCCTGCGATGATTCTCATAGCCGACTCAATGCTGGTGCAATTCAAGTCTGGTAACTTCTCTGTTGCAATTGCACGCAGCTGCTCAATGGTTACCTTTCCCACCTTCTCCTGCTGTGGATCTTTGGAACCCTTTTCGATTCCTAGAAATTAAGAAAAAAAGCATGAACAAGTAGACCGATTTTTCCCCCCGCTGTATTTTTCATTACCATAGAGAAGAAAATTGATGGTAGTTGAATGCCAATATAGACATACATAACCATACAACTAACAGGTTTTCCATCCATATTTATTTTCACTAATTGTTTAAGTAGAGCTATTTTCTTCTTTTCAATTAGACTACCTAAGAACTTCAGGCAGAAAATCTAAACTACATTCAAAGAGTAGCAGTATTTTTAATTAAATAAATTATATCTAATTAAATCTCCAGTGTTTAGTGTTTGTAAAACCTGCCCTATTAGTTTCTATAGAAACATAAGAATTACTGTTAAAATTTTGGAACTTGAGATGAACGGAGATTTCATAGTATATTGAAACTGATCCAACTGAAAAAAGATCATATTTTTTTTTAAAAAAAAAAATGCAGAGTTATAGAACTGCATAAATGTTAATATAGTGATAACTTGCCCTATGAATAATGTAGTGATTGATTTATTTAGAGAAGGCAAAAGCATCAAATATCAAAATGACAAGGAAACATAACAACTAGATAGGAAATCAGACACAATAATTAAACTACAAATAGCAGTAAATCATAATGTACAAATCATCAATAGGGAAATAATAATATTTAGGCAACGTTTGGTATGGTGGAATAGAATAAGAATAATTCATTCTCTTTATGATTCAATTTCAATGTTTAAATGGAAAATTAGGAAGGAATAATCATTCAAAGGAATGAGACGTTCCACTCCATGGTTTAAAGGTGGAGTATTCAATTCACGGTTACTAAATATATTACTTGTCATTTTTAGGTTGAGTAGACTAGCCTACAGGAGGGGCTAGACAGGCTGAGTAGACTAGAAAAACCAGATAGGCTGAACAGAACAAGCATGTCGAGAGGGAAAAATGGTAAGATAGGCAAAGTGGACTAGACGAATTGGATAGACCTGATGGTGAGATGGAAGGACCATTGCAGGTCAAATTGAACAAATGGTTCTAATGGACAAAACATAAATAACATAAAACAAATCATTCTTCTTATCATACCATTAGATTAAGAAGAGCAGACAAGGGAATGACTTCAGTTATAATTCAATTGCAATCTCATTCCCTTCATCCTTCCATTTTTCCTACCAAACATAGTCACAGTAGACTTGATTTAGCATATTTGTCCAATTTAATTTGCATCTCACACATGGATGGAGTATAACTAAGTATCTGTAAGATGAAATTTCTAGCTGAGGAACACAACATCAGAATAATCAAACCAGATACTGATAGGGAAAGAAATTTGTGATAGGATTCGTAGCAACTAACAGTTAGGGTTGAGGATTTCAACTAATTGGAATGATTTAGAGAAGACAATAAAATAAAAATAATTAAAAAAACAGCAGCTGCTAAATTGTGCTCACCTGCAGCTTTGAGGAGCAGAACTGAAGCCGGTGGAGTCTTCAAAATAAAGGTAAAGCTTTTGTCCTGTTAAAGAGAGATTTGTTCAATATAGCTATCTAATTCAAAGATGCGTGATTGTTATTTTAGAACACTTAAACTAAAAATTCACACGAAAACACACAATTTCCGAAGTTCAATTCAAATCAAACCAAGAGCACCAAATTGGAATTGCTCACATCGAAGACGGTGATTTCGACGGGGATGACGTAGCCAGCCTTGTCGGCGGTCTTGGCATTATACTCCTTACAGAAAGCCATGATGTTGACGCCCTTGGAACCGAGCGCAGGCCCCACTGGCGGCGCGGGAGTCGCCTTGGCCGCCTCCAGGGCTAGCTTTATGATGCCCACCACTGCCAGAAAACCAAGTAACCGATAGATGGTCCAGGACAATACAAAAAATTTGATCAAGAATAGTTCTTTAACCTTTCTTGGCTTTCCCCGAAGGCTTGGGCGGAGCCATCGCCCTCACGGGGAGGGGCGGCCGCCGAGAGCGTAAGGACGGCGAAAACGAGGAAGAAGAGGGGGAAATGGCGAAAAGGGGAGGGAGGAAGGAGGAGGAGAGGCTCCTTCGCGAATTGGTGGGTGAAGGAGAAGCGTAGGCCGAGAGGGGAAGAGAGGCGGCCATGGCTGCTGCCATGGAGGAGCGAGCGCACAGAGCGAAGTTGCGATAGGATAGAGAGGGAGGTTACAACGTGGCTCATTAAGTTCTTCATCTTGGCCCATTTATATCTGACCCTGCCAAATTGGGCTTTTGATAATTGAAATCAAGTTCTACATCTAGGCCCATTTATTCTGACCCTCCAAAATTGGGCTTTTGATAATTCAAATCAAGTTCTTCATCTTGGCCCATTTATATCTGACGCTGCCAAATTGAGCATTTGATAATTCAAATCAAGTTCTTCATCTTGGCCCTTGCCCGATGATGAAAATGCCTTCAGCTTAGTGGCGTCGATCGTAACACTTGAACACTGTGGGCCGTGCTGCACTGGGTCGTGCCTAGTTTTTGAGTAAGATTGGACACTAGTAGGCCCAGCCAGATTTTTGAGTCAGTCAACTTATTAGCACATAAATAAAAGACAAATCTAAGACAAGGATTTTAATTTCTAGCCAAAACGAAATCGCATTTAAGAGTACGCCGAAATTCAAAGGCCCTACACAAATTATCAAGTCGGCATAGACAAAAATGTATGTTCCTAATACAATGGAAGACATACCTGGTAGTAGTTTTTGCAGAACTGATCACAAAGTTGCAAAGTACAAATAAAACCCAACAGCAATGCAGCTGAATTAAGTGTTCAAATGTGCTTAAACTGCCAATGCACATGAAATGCCAAAGGCAAACTGCAATTTCAATAATTAATCATATTTCAGTGAGATCATAAAGGGAGTACAACCCACCAAAATGGTCTAACATAATTTATGAAAAAAAAAGGAAAGAAAAACAAGGTCAGCGCTTTGATCCCAAAATTGGAAATTTCATCTGAGGTAATGGTTTTACAAGGTGGACAAATGAAGAAGCAACTTTTTGGCGCCTTTACCAAAAAAGGAAAAAAAAAGTATTAATGTGGTGGTGTCCACACGAGCAGAAGCCAAATGCACATGGTACGATATGCACTACTGTCGTACATAAATGATTTATGCTTCTCCAGAACTCGATTCCCTAGTTGATGAAACCTCTAAAATTTCCATAAAAATCATTATCTTGAAACCCTCCTAAACAAACTACCTTATTCGCTTCTTGTTGTTATCATATTGTCTCGCAGAACGAAGATAGTTGTCTCTACCATCCTGTCCCCTTCTATCATCACTATTATCATACTTGTATCCCCTGCTGAAGTCAGCATTTCTGCTCGACTGAAGAGAGTGAAAATAATCACTGGGCTTTGATCTTCCATGTGATTCCAAGGAACCAAGCCTATGATCATTATACACACTCATAGGTGGGCTCCTACCAGAGCTTCTCTTATAGCTATGCTCCTTTAGATGATTGGGTGATTCCTTCCTTCCATCGATCCATCTTGTAGAATATGAAGGGGACGTAAGGGCTGTAGACACCGAGTCATAAAAAATCATCCGCTCCTCTGAACTATCCCTGGTATTGGGTGACCTCATTCTGTCCATTCTCGTTACTGGAGATCTCCTATGCCTGCGGAAACCAGGGACATTGTTCACCCCTATATCATGTCTTCCCCTAGGAGATGTGCAACGTAACGGTGAACGAGTTCTAGATCTAGAACGAGATCTGATGTGAGGATGAGAAAGACGAAGAGACCTTCTGTTAGGAGAGTAACTTCGATCTCTTGTGGACAAACGGTGCCCTGATAGGGATGATTCTGTTCTGACATGAGGAATAGATCTTCCATACTGATCACTGTCTAGTTCACGAACATATCTACCAGTCTGCCCCCTCCCAATAGTGAAGTGCCTATCAGGGCTTACATCCCTTGAGTTTTGGAGTCTTCTTTGTTCCCCGCATGGATGATCTCTCTCAGCTTGTAGCCCCCACCTAGACGGATGTGTGCTTTGCAAAGACCCATTAACAGGTTTTTTGGTCACACGGCCAGCAGATGTAGCACCACCTGCCTTCACTAAGGTTCCATCAGGTGCAACAACAAACCCATTACTCTCTACCTTTTTAACAGCAGCTGCAGCTGCATTCCTTGAAGAAGGCCGTGCAAAACTTGATGGATCATAGTAGCCAGGTGAACCATGATGTCTGGGTCCACGTGAATTTGGAGAATCAAACCAATGTTCATCCCTGACCCCGCTTTGAGTATGTCCAGATGATCCGCCCCACCCTGATGAGTTATGAGTAGCATTCCTTTTAGCTTTTGCTTCAAGACTATCATGACCACTGTACCTAGAACATACATTAGAGCAGAATAGTTAGCGTGCATACAAACATTGCAAGAAATCTCCAAAGGGCAAGGAAGAAGATAAGCAGGTTATAGTGTTACCTGCTTCTGAGAAATTTATCTTTCCTGCATGTCTCATCTGAGGAATTTGGCGCCTCAACTCTAGATGATGAAGCTCCCTTAAATGATGAGCCAGATCTTCTTAATGATTCATCGTCAACAAACAAGCGTAAAGAACAAGAAGGATCATCTTGCCTAGTAGAAGCAATCCCATGATCCAACAGGCTCTCTCCAGCATGCCTACTTCCCTCCGGCCGCCGATCCCATCCTGATGACTTCATCCTCGCATTCAAAGGTTCCCTACTTGTGTCATTTTCATTATTACATCCAGTAAGATCTCTTTCCACGCTGTTCTTATTATGTGCTAAATGTTTTTTGTGATCAAGATCAGCAGTAGTTCTCTTCACTTGTCCTGCATCTGGACAATCTGATTTGGATGAGCATCTAGAGGAGGGCTGCTGAGGAAAAATGACCTGCCTATCCTTTCCAGCATGCACTTCATCAGCACTGGTTAAATTCCTGGCTTTGAATGTCATGTTCTCCATAGAGAGAGTGGCAGAAGAGGGTAAGACAGAAATAGCTTCAGAGATATCATTCTCCCCATTGTCAGACCCATAATCCACATGTTCAGATTCCACTTCATCATCTTCCCCCCAACTATGTAAAACAGATTCCCTAAATTCACCATCCTCAAATTGAGAATCATCATCTCCAACAAGGTTGCTTTTTTCATGTTCAGTGACAACATCACCCACTTGAAATGCATCCAAGTGACTATCACCATGGGAAATTTGACAAACAACCTTGATGCTTTTGCATGGGGCCTCAGTTTCCTTAATATCAACTACCAGCTCTTCAACAGATTTTGGAACAGCTGTAACAGTTGGAGCACAGACAGGAGATTTGCAGCCAGCAAAATAATCATCGTTTACCATCAAAGCTGCTCTTATATTTTCACACTTAGCAGCCATTATCAACTCCCCAGAGTTACATGCCTCTGGGCTATTCTGTTGATGACCAACTAATGATGGACTTGTACTTATTACTACAGAAGGCTTGTCAACATGGATGTTATTGGAGCCATCTGATTTGTCAGAATGTATAGTTCCATCAGCGGTGTCACATGCTGCAACTAGAAGAAATTGATCACTACTCTCCACCGAAGTATTAATCACACGGTTATCATCAGGGAGTTTCTCGGAACTTGATGCAATGATATTTACATTTTCATTACAGATTGGCTTATGGATTAACTGGACCATGTTTGAAAGGGGCTTATCTAATTCAGCATTAATTTCACAAGTGACATTCTCATTAAAAGGAGCATGATAAAGCACTGGTTCAGTTTTCAACCCCAAGTCAGAATCCATCTTATCTGCTATTTTTTTGGTAGCCTCATTTGCCAATGAACCGTCCCTTGAAGAGCCAAGAGCAATACCAACTTCTGAAGAAATAACTTTAGCACAGCAAATGTTGATCCCTGGAGTACCATGCATGAGTTTTGCTTCCTCGCTAGAGCCAACCAAGGTGACAGTTACATCATCCAAGGAATGTATTTTTTCAACCAAATTATTACCATTAGCAAAAGAGCAGACATTCTCATGATCAAGACTTGAACAATTACCTATATCAGGTTTTGCTGATGCCTCTTTAAGAGAGTTGAACCCAGGAATGTCTAAGCTCTTGCCAAGTTTTGTAAAGCGTCGTTTTTCTCCATCATCCATCTCTTTTTCACAAGTTTCACAACCTAATAACTTATTATCACGTTCCCTGTTTCCACATAAAGGATTGGTAACAACTGGCCCAGAGATTACAAGATCATCACAATTGCTATTCCATGCATCCATATCAGTGTTAAGATCCCAGTGAAGCCTAGAAACAGAGGCAGATTTTATATTATCATAAACATTTTGCAATGAGGAGCCGTTTTTGTTTTGTGAATCATGAAATTTGTTTTCATCTTCTACAGGAACTGAAGTTGAATAAGTTTCCATATCTACCCTGTCACCCAGTAAGTCTTCAAGTGACTGTAATTGCAGGTCCTTTTGACATAAGGAACGCTCTTTTTTGTCTCCGGTTAATTCTAAATTGACTTCCCTGAAAGAATTTTCTGTTGGAACCAAATAGCCCAAATTTACGCCTTCACCCACTATTTCACTATTGCAGGCAGCAGCAGCCAATATAGAGATACCTGAGAAATCAGCAGCATCACTAGTCCCCTCGATCACATGTTTTGAAATAGGTTTTTTGTTGTCAATAAATCTCTTATCATGATCATTGCCAGATGCTAATGATTCAGAGGCAGTCTGACTCTCTAATAAATGATCAGAATAATCTGAATATGATGATTGCAATGGAGATGATGGAGATCGGACAAACAGAAGTCTCCTTTTCTTTATGGGAACAATCTTAAGGGAATCACTGAAGTGTTGCCCAAGAATACTTACACCAACCTGTAAAAGAAGGAAATTACTGTAAACTCAATTATTGGGTTGAAAGAAAGACTATCTGGAGCAGCTTTAAAAGTAACATAGGTAGAACCTTCTCAGAATCAGAGAGAGGCATCTCTCCTGTTCCACTGGATCCCTTATCCAGGATCAATTGAGTCTCTTTGGAAATTCTTCTGACCGACTTTTTCTTTCTTCCCCCAGAAAATGAAGTTCTAGCTCGTTTTACAGCCCATTTCTTGCCATTATCTGTTGTCTCCCTGTTCAAGTTAGGATCTATAGATCCTGGAATTCCAGTTTCAACATTACTCAGCATCTCTCCCAATGATCCAAATCCTCAAGTAAATGTTCCAAAACACTCTTGCAGATATCTGATCCTTGGTTTCAACTTCGGAAATATGCTATACAGCACAAGCATACAAATGAATCTGCAAGGTAAATACCACTGGTTTAGTACAAACAGTACTGATAAGCATTTCCATATGATTCTTTTACTGGTGAGAAATAATACCAAAGGAAACTCTCATCCCAACTATGTTCAAAAGCATTAAATGATTTATACGAACAAGACACCAACTTGAAGACACAGATGATAAACAATAATAAACTCAGGTTGCTCAAGCTAATCTAGCCAAATCATGTATAGATTGAATGTTCAAATTCCAGATCCTAGTCCAAACCAACTGCACAGGAACTCAATGAAAATACACAGCAATTCTTTTATTTTTTGGCATTATGAAACAAATATACACACTCAAAAAATGACCAATCAATGGCGCAAATGACAAAGGCCTGATATTGTGAGACTAAGCTAATGGTGCATAAGTTCTGCTCTGAACTTAATCTTCCAGTTCATAGATAGTACTAACTACTTTCTCTAGACAGACAGTTGTGCAACAATCAAATGTTTTCCAGCAATAGAATCAACAATATATGAAATCAACATTGTTCCTGCCACAAGAGCCAAAGATAGATGACATGAAGAAAAAGTAGAGATGATGGGTACCAAGTTCTGCAATATTTACTATCCTACATGATTATTATCCAGCTCCACAGAATAAGATGCATACCAAGAGTCTGCCTTCTCAATAAGACAAACACCTCCACGAGCAATTAAATAAAATTTCCCTAATTAGAAAAGCCAGTCTCCAAGAGAAGGATGCAAAGTGTTGTAATGCTCATTCCAACTATTGACAAAATGATAACAAATTCCAGGCTGATATGGACAAAAGTCCATGAGCAACAGAGAGGTTCTGGATCATGGAGCAGAAGCAAAATATTATGTAGTTTGTTTCAAAAGTGGAATAAGAATCAAAGCATCCTGGTAATTATCTTCAATCCTGTGAACCCTAACATGACGGGTACTGGTACTTAGGCTGTTTGAGGAAAAGAAACAATGCCTTGAACCAGAAACAATGTCAATGCCTGCCGCTGAAAAACAACAAAACCAATCAGCCCTGTGATAGGCCAAAATAGCGGATGACCACACAGACAGCAGATCCAGGGCCAAGTGAACACCTAAAATTGATCGATCATAGGTAGATCTTGACTATGCTGTGGTAAATGGTAGGATCTACAACAACATGAAGCTCGGCAAAAAATCTCTGACCCTCGTGACCTGGAAACCTAAATCATCTAAACCTTGGGGAAATAACAACGCCAACCACAGCTGATCATCGAAACGGGCAGCCCTTGACCGAGTCTCACGACAAGCACATCCCGAAGGAGAAGAATCCAAACCCATGGTCAGCACTATATACAAGAGATAGATTGCAGAATCCGATCTGTGCAGATCTATGACCCACAGTCGAAGACCACGTTTTCCCCCTTCCCTGTGACCAAGAAGCCAAAAACCTGTTCCGACACGCAAGGAAACTGATCATCGAAGCCAAACGCAGCACATCATAGCAGCTTCCAGAACCCAAACCCCCTTTTTCATCGCGCAAACTGGAGTTGCAAGAGAACCAAAAGAAAGCATACAGATATGAGGAACTAGGGTTGCTGTACCTGGATCTGGGGAGGTGGACTAGTCTCCATCCTCTCCTTCAGCCTCGTTCCTTTTCCCCGTTCTTTCCCTCCTTTAATTTTCCGTCTCCGCTGCAATCTCAACGCTGGATTAATTGATCACGGATGAATTCCTTTCTCGGATCCTCCCCAAGAAATAAAAGAAGACAGCTCCTTATCCTCCACGCGATCCAGAAACTCTTCCGTTCCGTGCTATTTCTTGCGGCGATCCGTCCCTGTCTATCTCCTCTTCTCCGCCCCCTTTCCTCTCTTTTCTTGTCATCCTCCTCGATGTGGTGGTATTTTATAGACACCATCGCACCTCATCTCCGCCACCACCTCGACCACCAGCGTCGCAATAATACCCTCCGGTCTAGAACATAATTACGATTAAGCCATTAGGGCGTAGCCTGGTCTACCATTGGCCGAAGACGCATTGTACTTTGTGTTCCTATCACCCGGTCTTCATTGGGACCGCTTCTTCGGCCATAACATTCAAGGTAGCTTTTTGGGTAACTTCGAGGCATTTAATGAAAATTGGGAATCGCGTTCCGAGTCAACTCGGCGCCGCGCGGTGCAAAAACTCGCTCATCCCCACGCGATGGGGGAGAGAGCTAGGGAGCTGTGCTCCACCAGTCCACCTTCGTTTCTCCGTCCCGGGTTGACTCTGCTGAATGTTAACTTACGGTGGGACCCACCGTTTATAGCGACGCCGCAACTGCAACGGTGACTGGTGGGGAGGATTGCGTATTTTATGGACGTCCAGGAGCGTATTTTTATTTAATATTTTTGATAATTCATGTATCTTGTTTTGGCGATCCAGCTAGTTTGGTTTGCGATCCAACCTCACGAACTAGCTGCTAGATAAATCTGGGCTACAGAAAGGTTCCCAACTATCTGGTAATATTTTTCTCAATATAAAAGTTGTCTGAAATTATATAAAAGAAAGCTCTGAACCGGCTGTCATATTACATAAAAAAAAACATATTGTTCTTGTGCATCAAGAACTTAACGTTACGCGAACAGACACTGCCAAAGATGAGCAATGGTGCAAAACATTGATCGAGATTGTATAGATCCAGAAGTAGCTACTTCAGTTTGTTTGGAAGAAGTTGTTGATGATCACCGAAGCATCTATAGGCTGATACAAATCTTCGCTGTCTTTTATAAACCAGTTGCCAAGGTTTTCAGAGCAAGAAGAAAAAATTCTTGAAGCATCACCCATAAGCAGGTAAATTGTTCGTTTCTTTGAGATTATTGCCTACAGAGAGCAATTTCAAATATCAACCAAATGAAATGCAAGAAGTATTCAAGAAGAGCTACTAGAGATTGAAGATGCTTCCTAACAATTTAGCAAAAGACTAGTGAAGTTGTGGGTTCGAAATAGTTCACCCAAAATGAGGGTTAGTAGCCTTGTATCATTTATATTCATAAAAGAAAAAAAAAGCTAGTAACAATTAGTCTAACAAAAAGCATATATTCACCAAATGCTAGGTGAGCAATAATTCAAATATCCATTCTTGGTACACATAATCCAAAAGTAGATCCCACTTTAAACTTAATATCATGTTTCTGGAGATGAAGTTGGGGAGCGATATCCCTACGCAATATCAACAATTATTATTCCATCCAAACTCAGCATCTTCCAAAATTGAAGCAAACGAGGAGTAGCTAGAAGCAAACTAAAAAATAATTTGCCTCACACAAGATCTCATTGGCATGATTCAGACAACAATAAATTTATCTTTTCTTCTTTCAGTTTGTCTGCCATAATATCATTTTATTTGTTCGTCATATAGGTCAATTGTGTCAACCAATTATTGTTGCTCCTTTGATGATGGGTAACATAATAATATGAAGTTTGCTCACTTGTTGATCATTTGTTTTTCCCCTATCGAAATCATTGAATTTATTTGACGGATCCTATTAATGTAATTTGATGCTACTTCATAGAATTTCACAGCCAATGCAACAAAGAAACACACCTTACATTTCCCCATTTGAGAGGTTGGTTCTCCAACTTCTTATATAGTTTATAGATCATAGGATTTGAATCAACATTAGTTATTTGATTTATTGACACTAATTGGATCAAAGAATGAGGTGAAACAAATTCTTTCAAGGAAAAGTATGGCAAGATGCTTACCCTTAACATTAATATAAAATAATGATTACGTGTATAAACTATTTACAGGTTCAGGATCTGCTAAATGAAAGACCCTCTCACACCTAGTAACTAGATTGATTCAAAAGCTTGTGACCACACCTTCCGCTTGGTATGTGGAATTGTCAGTTGTTGAGGTGTTAAAATAAAAGACTCTGAATGATGCCATTTGGTATTAAATTAACCAAGGAACGACCAATCAATGGAGCAAATTGGCAACGAAGCAGCAAGTGTCCAATTGTCTCATCAACAGTCACAAAAGATGCAACTCCAGTGCATTGAGATGCCAATGTCAGGAAATAAGTGGGTTTTGTTCAGTTAGCCTTCAAGGATCAGATGGGTAAGAACCCTGTATTTGTTCGTTGCTTTCAAAGACCTAATTAATTCATGTTAGCAAAAGTCTAAGTTCTCTTCCTGGAAGAAATTTGTAGATAAGTTTTCATCTTCACCAAGTTTTTAACAAGTTGACTTTGTCGTTCATCAGTTCAGAGTTGTTCTGGAAGATGATCTAGAGTTGTATAACAAGTGTTGCAGAAACAAGAGATCATTGATTCAACTCATGTTTGGTGGCCATGGTGTGATGGAAGCACATTAGTTTCTTCTTTGGAATTCCTTGGCCATCTAGCTTGGATTTATTCTTTGAAGGACTTGACCATTTGGTGGTGAAGAAGAGGAACAGGCTTTCTGTTCAATAGATTGTGTCAACTATAGATATGGCTGATTTGTTGGAGATAGAACAAGTTATGTTTTCACCAGTAAGCCTCACTGATGTCGAGAATTTGGTTTTTCTTCAGTTCATGGATGGATGCCACTAGAAGCATCAAGAGGGCATAACTCTAGATTACCTAGGCCTAGATAGAGAGGGATGCCATTGATTTTGGGTTTGCAGATTAGTTTCTGATTCAGTAATATTTTTTATATTGTACTAATATATTTTGAAAGCATCGTGATGAGCTTATTTCGCCCGACAAGTTTTTCTTTTCCTCAAAAAAAAAATGATGCAGGCTTACAATGTCATTGTTCCACAGTAGTCCTTGTCATGTGACATAGCATGTTCAGTTGTTCATTAATTATATACGCAAGTGAGTAATCAATAACTTGACTTGTGAGGTATGCAAGATGAGTAATACTGGAAATGAAATGTGGATGGCAGTTGTGTCAACACAACCTATAGATTCATGTTTGAATTGGATGATGAAGCATCACAAACCTCAAATCTATGGACCTGAATGATAGATTCAACTCAAGAAGGACCCATAGCAGCAAAGGTATGACTTTATCAGATACTGATTGTGTTTTCTGTTGTGGATAATATGAAACTATAAACCTCCTTTTTAGTGAATGCAAATACACTAAAACTGGGTGAAATTGTGTGGCTTCAAGCTTTGGGAATTGCTATGAAGTATTGCACAAGAACTTCTCACTCATGTGAAAGATTCAAGCATGCAAATGCGACAGCTTTAGCTTGGTGGCAATCCTGATCGTGTAAGAAAGCCTGTTCCGAAAGAAAACCCCAATTTATATGAACGGTATCGTTTATGCAAACTATGGTTGGAGAGGCTGAACCAAAACAAAAGGTTAAAAGCAAAAATTTTGCTCAAGGATATCAAGAACAAGATTAATTGTTTTAATGGATAAAGGACCATAACTATGATGTAAGACTGAAGAACTCACAACTGCCTATGGAGCCACAGCAAGTCGAGATTGCATGGGTTGTCATATTTTGCTTTGAATTGCTTTTTACAATCTTCAGGGTGAAGTTGCAACTGCGCATGTGTTTGAAAAGGGGGCAGAGTAGGTAACTAGATTTGGATGATTCACCACAATCAAACTGAAATCTTAGGACATATTTGGCAATATCTTGTTATCAAACAAGCACAATGTGTTTGAAACAAATAAGCAAGCAGTTGTTGGGCCTTCCAAATATATATCCATGGAAGAGCAAGCACTAATTTCGGAGGCAAGAGGAAAATATTTACATACCGCTGGAAGCAAGGTTCATCTGTTGTTGGCGAGATCCCTCCGGTCGTGAAGAAAGAATACACGCTAGATCATACTCAGCCCAAGCAGCAGCAAGAGAAAGAGAGACAGAGAGAGAGAGGTTACGAACTTTAATCGAGGAGCAAAAGAAGATGAAAAGTAATACCGGATAAAGATTACCAGAAGACGACGACGACGATCAAGGATGGGAAGAAAGTTTCCATCTTTCTCCCACTCCCACTCCCACAGAGACTGACGAAGGATCTCACCCCATCTGAAGAAATATCTCGCCCATTGCTAATGGCCATCCACGTTTAATCTGACGGTTCAGGAATCCCAATCAAAGCGAAAGTGGAGAGCGCCACACGATGCCGTTTCCCGATTCGCTTCCCTATTCGTGTCGGCGTCGAAACTCTCCGAAGACGGTTCTTTCCTTGAGGGTATTCCAGAAGAGGTCCATCGTAAGGAGTTAATCTACTGCAAAAGGCGAAATCGATCGTAAGGAGTTAATCTAAGATCAAACGGGAGGGAGAGAGAAAGAGAGAGAGATGGAAGCGAACAGCGGCAGCGGAGGCCGGAGAGTGGACGGGAGCGCCAAGGCGAGAGTGGTGGAGCAGATCAGCCAGGCGGTGCAGTCGACCTCTAATCTCCTTCGCCTCATGCAGGAGTCGTCTCCTTCCCAGGTTTGGGGAGGTTCTTTGTTCTCTCATGTTTAAATGCTCTAAAATATTGCATCGGCCAAATTCTTGTAGCTGAGATTTTTACCTAATAATTGGCATTGCACTAACATTTTCCTGAGCATGATATGCCATTGAGAAACTTCAATTGTGGAAAGCAACTCCGGGTGGAAACTCGAACTGGTAGGTTGATTTCGCAATGTGAATTGCAACTTAGATAAAATAGAGGGCGGCAATTAGGAAATCGTCAATTTCAACCATCTTGGTTACTATGTTGTGTCAATTGATCATTTATCTACATTAAGTTCTGTTACTGATCCTTGATAATTAGGAAAGTTGCAGTCTAGTCTGCCAAATTCTAGACATAAAATACATAACTGAAATATTTGACAATTCTTGTTGATAGTTTCAGTTTGCCTGATTTTGACTCTAACAAGATATACATATGAAGAGAAGAAAAATTCAATTGATATAAAGAAATTGGACCAAATAAGACTAAAATTTCATTTATATTTTGTTGAGATAGATCACAATTTGTTGAGATTTCTCTAACCTCTTGAAGGTTCATTATGAGTAAATCAACTATGAAGAGAGTAGTATCTCGAGACTATGGACATGAAGGTTCAGTGTTTAAAGGGTGTATAATTACAAGACTGTTGAAACTATACTGGAAATTTCTGAACCTTAGGCACTCTAAGGTCATGTTTGTCTGAATATGTTTGCATCATGCATTTTATGTGTTTCTTCATGTGCAAATGATTTTTAACATAAAAATGTAAAAAACTCGGAAGAGACTCCAGACATTAACCCATTGTGGGTCTTAGGGCATCTCCAATGCAAGGTTTGTAAGAGGTTTCTAAAATCAAAAAAGTTGAATAAAAAGCTTGAACCATTGTAGAGGTGAGGTTTGAAGTTTATAATTTAGGAGCAGTAGTGAAAACTCAAACCTCCTCATTTGTATCAAATTGATGTAATATGCATGGAGCCATACAACTACATGTTATGAATTAAATCACAAAAAGGCTCACTTAGAGCTTTAACTATTGGGATGTTTCAATGAGTTTTTATAATGTTGATGTGGCATATTGGAATCATAAAAAAAAAAGCTCATTTAGAGCTTTAACGATTGGAGATGCCTTACATTAGAAAGAACTTTTTCCTTGGGATCACCCATTCCATTGCTAATTCCAAATTCTTAGTTATTTGCTCTTTCTCTGTGTGTGTGTGTGACCATTATTCTCAATATGTGTTTGCGACAACTGTTTGGGATTGGCAACGTGAATCTCATCCCTCAGTTATGCTCTATGCATTTGTATTAGATTGAGTAGTTTCTTTGATGACCCTATATGCTTATATCTTCCACTCTAATGGATTCAACCTTATGTATATGTATATTTATATATATAGAACAGAGAATAAGCAACTTAGCATCACCTCAAAGGCATGTCGATCACAACTATCTGCACAAATGAGTTCATAGCAAGAGTTGATAAAATATCTGTGCGGTTAGAAGAGTGATAAGGAGTCACTTTTTTATCCAAATGCCCTAGTTGCCTTGAGTTTTTGAATTGTAATGAAAACGCACTTTTGTCAATAAAGAGAGAGAATGTTAAAAAGATAAAAGTTATTTATTGCAATCTATGCTTTGGAAAGTGCTTTTAAGTAATTATTTTTCCTTAAATTTGTAAAAGTCATATATCATATCATTGATATGTTTTCCCTTGGTATTTCATTTTTATACCTTTCTCAATCCTCACTATTTGAAAACTCTCCTACCTATTTTTCTTGACTTTGAATGTTACAATATGTTTTAGAATATGTTTTCGATTTGTATATTTATATTTATATTTATATTTTTAACTACTCTTCTCCAGTGTTGATATCACAGCTAATATTACTTCAAAACTTTAGAATGAGGTCCAAAGAATGTGCAAAATTAAAATTAATAAAATTATATTAGAATTATTGTGATAGATATTTAATTAATCAATATTATATGTTAAGTCATGTCCATTATATCTTTTTTAGTTTCTTGCACTTTTAATACAGTTTTAACAAAATCGCATTTGAATGGTAGTTTTTGTAAACACAGTATGAACATTTTACCAGAAAAAAGCCATGTCTATATAGCTAACATCTGTGTACTTATGCACTGGACCGTTGCTTAATCTATTTTGGACCTATACTAATAGGAAGCACTTCTGTAACGATTGCTCAACAAACATTTATCTGCAGATTTGCTATCTCCTGTCTAATGAAATTGGTGATGCTTATTCAATGTGTTTGCATTGCGCTATTGATTAACCTGTGTATCTCTTTTCCTTTTCTTCTTCTAGGTTCAATTGGCAAAGCTGCCAAAGAATCTCTTGGCCAAAGTATCTACTATTAAGAACACCGGGCACGTAAGTAGCTGGTCAGTTGAGATGGTAACTGTGATTAATTAACCTTCGAAGTTGTTTAATTTCAAGATTTGGCTGATCGCTCTTAGGTCCTGGAGCAACTGCCTCGTGTCATTTCTTCCTTGGATGCTTACATAGAAAGCAGCTTGCATAGGTCAGGCTTCCATTGCAGTTGTGTAGTAATCCTTTTTTTGGTACCTCAGGAAAATATCTGTGCACAGTGCATTTAAGGGTTTGTTTTGCTGCTTTGAGTTTATAATCTATTAGGAGGTAGTATATTGCCCTTGTTAAACTGTCTAAAGTGTTCATGCCACCTCCAAGTATTTAAGAATGACTTATTTTGGTTTCAAGTCTTTGACAGGCCATGCCTGATGATTGATTTGATTTCCAAACTATACATGCTCCATTCTTGCAATGTTATGTCTAATATCAAGAAACTATATACATTTCATTTCTCCAAACTATACAGACTTGAATTTGCACAGTTTAATTCTTACAACTTTTGATCCACAGTGCTACGCAGCTGATGCCTGTCACCCAGTTGCTTTCTAACATGCAAAACTCTCAGCTCAAGCATGCATTTCCAGCCAGTCGGCAAGGTGAAGAGCCAAAAGAAATCGAGTCAGCAAAAATCGATGAAGCCTAATCTTCTTCTGGCGTTGGAATTTCATCCTTAAGTTGCAGATTAGTTGCTAACATTACCAAATTTCAGCCTAATATTCTACTATCGACGTAGAATATCTTTTCATATTGATTTCATATTGCACTTGTATCAAAAGACATCAAATGATATAACTTCAGCTTTTTTGAATATCTTTTATTCAAAAAATTCTACTGATGAACCAAACGACTTCGAATTAACATGAAACTAGAGCCTATGTGTTTGGCTAGTTCTCCTGATTATATACATGCCCTCAAACATCAATTTGACCTTGTATATTGAGAGTAATGATTTTTTGAACATAAATTAAAATTTTCAAATATATTCGTGTTCAAAAAAAATTATTGCTCTCAATATGTTGAATTAAATTAATATTTGAGGGCATGAATATAATCAAGAGAACTAGCTGAACACAGAGGATCGAATTTTATGTCAATCTGAGATCATTTGGTGCATCAGCCGATTTTCCCTAAAATTGGCTTATGGACCAAATGACTTTGGATTGACATAAAACTAGTTCTTATGTGTTTGTCTACCGCTCTTGATTATATTCATGTCCTCAAACTTCAATTTAACTTAGTATATTAGAGCAATGATTTTTCAAACACAAATTAAAATCCGGAGAAATAGCCGAATACATAGGATCTAGTTTCATATTAATCTGAGGTCGTTTGATTTATCAGTCGAAATTTTTGAACAATTGACGTTTGAAGGCACGAATATAATCAGAAGAGATAGACAAACACATAAAAATAGTTTCATATCAATCTGAAGTCGTTTGACTGATTTTATCTAAAATTGATTTTGATTAAAAGAAAATCAATCGATTGATTTAATTAAAATTATGAAATTTCGATATAGAGTCAAATTGATTCAACTATTTAAAACATCAATCGACTATAAGATAAAATTAGAAATAAGTACATGATTTAATAATTTTAAAATTATCCTAAGATTTAATAATTTTGAAAACTTATTTACAGTAAAAAAATTGGTATAACTTCGATAAACCATTATAATAAAACACATAAATATCAGAAGAATGAAATTCGATGGCAATTTCGAGCTCATTGGCTTTCGATAGAATTTTCTTTTTCAAAGTAAGTTAAGAAAAATAAAGGACTATAAGATAAAATTAGAAATAAGTACATGATTTAATAATTTTAAAATTATCCTAAGATTTAATAATTTTGAAAACTTATTTACAGTAAAAAATTGGTATAACTTCGATAAACCATTATAATAAAACACATAAATATCAGAAGAATGAAATTCGATGGCAATTTCGAGCTCATTGGCTTTCGATAGAATTTTTTTTTCAAAGTAAGTTAAGAAAAATAAAGGATCGAGGATGTTCGAAAGTTCTTGATAAGGTTTTTTTTTGAATGAAGTTTTAATCGTGCTTCTCTTTTATATAATTCGAGATTATCTTTTTAAGAAAATCAAGGATCAAGTCTCTAATAAAAATTAGCACTAAATATTAAAAGAAATATAATAAATGTATGATGTGGTGACGATGGGCCCCCCACCCCTGTTATCACGGTGGGATCAAAGGAGGTCAAAGTCAAGACGATCAACGGGTTGACGGTGTTGGCCAGTCGGGCGAATCATACTCCGACCAGGGATTATGCACCAACCCACCGACACAAGAATAATCAAGCCGACGCTCAAAGGACACGCAGAAGCTGAGCCGAGCGGTTCCTCCGCTCGGCCTAGCAGCAGACTCGATATCAGCCGAGCACGCGGATAGTAACCTACTCGTCGAATGGCTATCCCGCTCGGCCAAACAATAGAGAATGTGGACAGTGGGCTTCCGGCCGAGCGGTCATCCCGCTCGGCCCAGCAACGGACGACACTTGGGCATGGAACTTTTAGCCAAGCGGTTATCCTGCTTAGCGTGACAGCGGACAACAGACATCACATGGATAGTAGAATTCCAGCCGAGCGGCTATTCCGTTCGACCAAGCAACAGACACAGCAGGATATCTTTGGACGTCCTTTTGGGAGCTAGTGACGCTGACAGATGGCATGGTCAGACAGAAGATCGTACGAAAGAAGTTTCTACTGTCATTTCAAAGATATGCTCGGCCCGTTAAGGTATTGTGTAAGGGACACTTTATTGACACGTCTTTTCAGGAAAAGATTTGAGATGTGTGCTCACCTTGGGAAGCGTGCACGCGTGCTTCCGGGGCTTTATATAAAGGGGGGTCTAAGCTATTGGGGGTTGCAAGGTTGCAAATATAGTCTCATATTGAAAACACATGGGAAATATTATGAGTTTATAAAAAAAAGATATCTCATTGGAATGAGACATTTTGGGTAGAGCCCAAGAGCAAAATCATGAGAGCTTAGACCCAAAGTGGACAATATAATATCATTGTGGAGATATCTAAATTCTTTTCGATCCTACAATTGGTATCAGTGCTCGGACTGCCAGAAGGTTTAACCGTTGACTGTGCACAAGAGTTATGGTCTGATTGAGCCATGTGGATACAATATTGACCTCGAACAAAGAAAGCGGGGGCTCCTATGTTCGGATCAAAAGGATCAGACACCAGGCAGGAGGTCCTAGTTGTGACTAGGCAAGAAAGTCCTAATAGGTCGGGTGGATCGAGGGATAGGAAGACCTGGTGGGTCGAGGATCGGACATGGGAAGCTTGCGGTCCTTTATTTGAGGGGGATTGTTGGGGTTGTAAGGTTGCAAAAATAGTCCCACATTAGAAACACATGGTAAAGATCATGAGTTTATAAGAGAAAAGATATCTCCATTGGAATGAGGCCTTTTGGGTAGAGCCCAAGAGCAAAACCATGAGGGCTTAGACCCAAAGTGGATAATATTATACTATTGTGGGGATATTTAAATTCTTTTCGATCCTACACAAGCATCGGCGGAGGTATGCTTTTCATGCGATTTCTACTGTTGTGCCACAGTTCTTGCTTCTTCTTGCTTCGCCAGACACTGACTTGAGCATCAGAGGGTCATCGCCGGGGACCCCTTCCCTGGCTCGACACTGACGCCACTTGTGTTACATGCGGGAGCAAAGTCCACCGGAGGTCAGCAGGAGCACCACATCCCCAGCATCCATCTCTTCGACTTTCGGACAGGATTATATTTGGCATCGTCTATAAAAACGTCACCTGAATCCGAGCCGAGAAGATGGAAGACGCTGGACGACTAACCACCGTGGCACTCACCGTGGCATCCTCCTCTCTGCCGCCGTCGAGCCCGAGGGCTTCTTCGTGTTCTTCTTTCCACTGCTACCACGAACCAAGAGGGGAACCTCTACTCCCCTTTCTCGTCGCCTTCCTTCTCCTCTCTCCCTTCTCCACGCCGGCCTCGCCCAGGAGCCTAGCTGCAGACTCCTGCAGCCACCGCCTCCGCCCCCCAGCGGTCGGCGCCGCTTCCTGCGGCCAACACCGTTGCCTCCAGTGGGCGACGCCGTCTCCAACGGTCATCGCAGCCACTGCCGCCTCTTCATGCGGTATTACAGCCGACTCCGCCTTCCCGACCGTCGACTCCGGCAGCTGTATAGTCACTATCCCCACCGCTTTCAACGCAGATCCGATCCAACATAGTGTTTCCGGACATCTGTTGTGTTTCCGACCATCAAGCCGTGGTGTTCTGCTCTTTGTATTACTATTATGATTGTGAGACGTTTTTACCAGCCGACCTATGAGTCGTTAGTGTGTGTCGTATTCCGGCCTGCGAGCCGCCTTGTGGGTACATGTTACGCCAGATTCCACGTCGCCGCTCCCAGACCCAGCTCCTCAGCTGACTCACATCCATCCATCCGTCAAGGCCGAGACGACTCATTCATCATTACGATCAGCTCACCGAGCCATCCGAGGGCGCCCCCCGGGGCCAGGGTACGTTCTCGTACTCATTAGTCATGGATTTTCTTCTCTATTAATATCTGACTGCTCATATGTTCGCGGGACCCACCTCGAGCATCGAGGTATCAGGGATCGTGGCAACCCGGTCACTGGCTGCAGGTGTTGTTGACCAGAGGACTTCGGACGACTTGGTCAACGTAGAGGACAACTCACCATCCGCGTCATGGAGATGCGGTCAACCTTCCAAACACGTCACGCCGGCAGGTTCGTTTTCTCAAATTCCCGACAAGATCACTTTCCTTTTATAGCTTTCTACAAAAGATTAAGAGAATGATTTGATATCTTTCCTTATTTGTAGATTGAAAGAAAGATTTTAATTTTGGAGAAAACTTTTCTTTTTGTAATCATCCACATGTTTTAATAAAAAGATTTTAATTTATAAAAGTTTCCTTTTATAAACAACCATGAAGGGAATTTTTAAAGAGAAATTTTATTTTAAAAATTTTTGGAAACAAATTAGGAAGTTTTAATTTTGTATTTAAAACTTTCCTTGTTTGGAGCTCAAGGTGGTGGTCGGCCATTGAAGTTTAAAAATGAAATTGTTGTTTAAATTTTCCTTTTGTTGGCAAGGAGAATAAGGAAGTTTTTATTAAAACTTTCCTTATATGCCAAGACTAAGGAATATAAAAGAGATGGTAGAGGTGTCTCACCTCATAACCTAACATCTATTATTCCCTCTCTTCTCTTCCTAGGTTGGTGGTCGGCCCCTCTCTTCCTCTCCCTCTCCTATTCTTCTTCCTTGGTCGGCGGCATCTTCATCTCAAGGAGCTTGATTGGTGGCCGGATCTTGCTAAAGGAAGAAGGAGAGATAAAAGGTCTTGTTTCTTAGCATCCCTTGGAACTTGGTGGTGGTCGAACTTCATCTTCTCTTGGAGTTCTTATAGTGACCGAAACTTGCTTGGAGAAGAAGGAAGCTTGGGTGGTTCTCGTCTCGGTAGATCGTCGCTCACACGACGTCCGAGATAAGAAGAGGAATACGATAGAAGATCAAGAGGTTATTGCTTACAAAGAAAAGTATAACTAGTAATTCTATTCCGCATCATACTAGTTTTCTTTGTATAGATTTTGAAATACCAAACACAAGAGACATATGATTCTAGGTTTCGAATTTTTGATTCGAGTTTGTGTTCTTTTATTTTTTTTCGATCTTGTGATTTAATTGTTCCTTTTGGTTAAACCTAGGTTACTATAAGGAAATTAAATATTAAATTTCGTTGAAAGGTTTTGTCTAGGGAGTGGTGGATGCTCCCATACCCAAGAAGACCTAGTGCCTCGCCATGTTTAACTTGGAAGTCAATTTCTGAAATTAATATTTAATTGAATTTGTAACATGGATGGATTTGGATCAATAATGTTAAGTATCGTTTGCGATCCAAGTCTAAACCTCTAAAAATAGATAAGTTAAATTTGGAATCAATAATGTTAAGTTCCGCTTGTGATTCCTAATTTAATTTCTAAAGAACACAACAGGTTGTTAGAAATGGTTCAGGACTTGTACAAAATTTTTGTACAGGGGAACCGGTACGATATTCCGAGTATCAACTAACAAATGTCACATCAGAGGAGACCGAGCCCGACGGCTCCTCAGCGGGAATAATGGGGTGTCGTTCGATCTGGAGGCTGTGAGCCTGGGGTGACTCCTCCGCTCGATACATGGCTGGCCTCGCTTTCGCCCATAACAACGAGTGTCTCCTCGCTCACGCCGAGCGGATCGTCATGTGAGCCGACCAACTGTAGGCCTCGGCTTGCCAGTTCTTCACTGGCCACCGCATCGATCGCAGCGTCCTTGAGCTTCACCTTTCCAGCCATACATGCTCGCATCATGACTTCAGCTGCAAGAGAAAAGGAAAAATCAGTTAACATCAAAGGAAGAGGTAAAGAAGCTTTATACTTAGGTTGGTCGGCAACCGGGTGCGGATCGGACTCAGGTCGAAGATGTACAAGACACCCTCCAGCAGCATTTTATGGATGTCATACTTCTAACCGGCTAGCATGGAGGCTGCGTTCAAGTAGTCCGAACGACTCTTGTAGCTTTTCAGAAGGGCCTGAGGCGCCACTTCGAGTTGCCAGCTGGTCGGGAAATCTAGTCGCTTGGGAAGGCGCATGAAGAAAAAGTATTCCTTCTAGTGTTTATTAGAGGTCGGCATCTTGTCGAAAAAGACTAGACCGACTCGAGACTGGAAAAGGAAAGTCCCTGAATCGGACAGTTTGGGATAATAAAAATAATGAAAGATCCGGGGGTAAGAGAGATGTCGTGCAGCTGAAACAAAACAACGACGCCGCACAACAGTCGGTAGGAGTTCAGCATGAGTTGATTAAGGGAAATGCGAAAATATTTACATACTGCGGGAATAAAGGGATGAAGGGGAAACCGCAGACTGGCGATAAATTGGTCTCGGAAGAAACAAATGCAGCTGGTCGGCGTAAAGTTGGGCCAATCGGACGAAGAAGCTAGAATGATCTGATGATCAGAAGGAATTTCAAAGGCCTCGCGCAAGCTCTCAGCATCGCCCCCATCAAACCTATACTCCATGGATGAGTACCAAAGTCCAGGGACGGGCGCAAGCGACTGAGAAGAGCTGACCATCACAAAAACAGAAGAAAAAGGGGGTAGAAACACAATTGAAAAGGAAGAAAGGTCACTCGAATACTGTCGGAGCAAAAAAGAAATGTTGAAAAGGAGCGAAAGCAGACACAAAGGGGAGAAGGCTTACAAGAGAGAGGTCACCGGGGAAGCCGAGATCGTCGGAGAAGAAGCACTGAAGATCGTTGGAGATCGAAGGAGGCAAGAACTCGAACACTAGGGAACTCGCACGCGAAGTGTGGGGAGGAAGCGACGCAGCGGGCTTATAAGGTCCGGGCTCGGCCGACCGGAACCGTCTAATCTAGGTCGCGGAAACCCAGGCCAAGATCTCACCATTGAATTTAAATCGCCAAACGTCACATAATGCCTATCACGTCAGGCATGCGGCAGAGGTGGGCGTGACACGTGTTGCACCACCACATGTCGGCAATTAAAAAAGACATAGGAACATGTTCAACCTTAATGAGCGGAGATTTGCATGATTCCCAAAAAATCTGGGTGACGTCAGCCAAGCCCGCGCTCGCCCAAGATAGCCTAAGGAAAAATTCTACAAGTGCAAACCTTCGTTCGTCCGATCGGATCAAGAGAGAATGCTTATGACCGAGCGACAAGCTTCAAAAGGTCGATCAGCGAGGATCGGGCCTATCCCGATCGGAGTCCATACAGTGACGAAGGCCGATCGGAGAGGGAATCTGCTCACACAATTGTCCAGTGAATCGGACTACAGCCTCCTTCGACTAGACTTGAAGGGGAGGCTTGTGATGCGGTGACGATGAGGGGCCCCCATCCCTGTTGCCACGGTGGAGGTCAAAGGAGGTCAAAGTCAAGACAGTCTAACGAGTTGACGGTGTTGGCCGGTCGGGTGAATCATACTCCGACCAGGGATTAAGCACCAACCCACCAATACAAGGAATAATCAAGCCGACGCTCAAAGGACACGTAGAAGCCGAGCCGAGCGGCTCCTCCGCTCGGCCTAGCAGCAAACTCAGCCGAGCACGCAGACAGTAAATTGCCCGCCGTGCGATTATCCCGCTCGGCCAAGCAATAGAGAATGTGGACAGTGGGATTCCGGTTGAGCGGTCATCCGCTCGACCCAGCAACGGACGACACTTGGACATGGGACTTTCAGCCGAGCGGCTATCCCGCTCGGTGTGACAGCAGACAGTGCGGGGATAGCAGAATTCCGGCCGAGTGGCCATTCCGTTCGACCAAGCAACAGACATAGTAGGATATCTTTGGACATCCTTTAGGGAGCTAGTGTCGCTGACAGGCGACGTGGTCAGATAGAAGATCGTACGGCAAAAACTTTCACTGTCACTTCAGAGATATGCTCGGTCCGTTAAGGCACTGTGTCAAAGACACTTTACCGACACGTTTTTTCAGGGAAAACTTTGAGATGCGTGCTCACATTGGGAAGCGTGCAGGCGCGCTTCCGGAGCTCTATATAAATGGGCTCTAAGCATCTGCGGAGGTATGTTTTTCACGCGATTTCTACTTTTGCGCTACAGTACTTGCTTATTCTTGCTTCGTCGGAGACTGACTTGAGCATCGGAGGGTCATCGCCACAGATCCCTTCCCTGGTTCGGCACTGACGCTGCTTGTGTTGCAGGCGAGAGTAAATTTCACCGGAGGTCAATAGGAGCGTCACGTCCCAGTATCTATCTCTTCGACTTTCGGATATCATCAATGTATATAAAATAATAATAATAATAATAATAATATTATTATTATTATTATTATGGTTAACTTTCTACCTCAGCACCGTACTTTTTTATTAAAAAAAAAAAAAAAAAGGCTATTATCTTATTTTAATTTTGGAAGCAACTTGAAGAAATAAATTAACTGATACAACAAGTTATCCTAATTTATCAAAAGTCAAAACTCCCGTCAAGTTCATCCAAAATAGTTGTCAGTTTTTCATTGGGTCTGAGTAGGTGGGATAACCCATCTACATATTTAATTTGAATTATAAAGAAAAGGTCAAACCAATCAGAAGAAGATGGCTTGGATAATATCGACGAAGGCGAGGCACAAGAGTACCAAGGAGACTTCAACTCATCAGATTGAATCATCTCTATCTCTATCTCCCAAGAATTTTGGAGCTATGTCATCAAATTTAGAAGTCTCGATGAATTATCTATTACTTAAATCTGGATATGAGTACTCGAATTACAGAACTCGAACAGAATTAGAAACGTCTAATAGCCGCTAGCTACCATCCCAATTCTCACGCTCGGCTCCTTCTTTTCCCTCGGCCCGTGCAAAAAAAACAAAGCAAGCTCCAAATTAACCAGCGGTGATATAACGAGCGAGAAGAAGGATTAGTTGAAGCAGTTAAGGTCGACGATGATTCGAACGCATTCGTGGTGATGATTCTTCCAAATTTGATCCTTCAGTAATCCTAACAATTCGTCCCCTGTTCTTGCCGAGCAATTCAAAGAAGAAACAAGTTTCCGGTTTTTTTGTTTATAAACAAAAAACTTCTGTCGTTGTCTTCTTCTTCTTCTTCTTCTTCTTTAAAGCCGAATTAGTGCAGAAGAAGGAAAGAGGAAGCTGTGTGTCTGCTTTGAAATCTGTGCTTTCTTCTTCTTCTTCTTCGATGGAGGGGACGAGATGGAGATGAAGTGCGCGCGGCATCCGCTCGAGGACGGCGTCGGCGTCTGCGCCACCTGCCTCCGCGAGCGCCTACTCGCCCTGCCCGCCGCCATGGACGAGGGGATGGGATGCTCACCGTCCCCTCCTCCGGCGTGGCTCTCCTTCAGCGGCTCTGCCTCCCCCTGCGTTCCCGAAGCGACCGGCGGAAAATTGACACCCGTTAAGCCCTCCACCACCCCCGAGAGGAAGCACCAGCGATCGAGCTCTTGGTTCTCGGCGCTTCTCCGCGGCGGCCGCGGCAGGAGTAAGAACTCCTCCCGCCCGGTCTCCTCCTCGGAGGACGCCGAGGCGGCGGCCCGCGTGGACCGGGGCATGTCGCCTGAGAATTGGCTCGAATCGCCCCTGCCGCAGCCCGGAGGGCTGCTTGGGCGGCGACAGGATAATCTGTCGCCAACCTCGGAGCACCACCGTCGCCACTGCCACGGCGGCGGCCTTTCCGGTTTCGCCATATGCTTCAACCCGCTGGCGACGGCCAACCCCAACAACAACCGACGCTCCAGGGTGTCGGAGTTCAGCTTCTCCGAAGAGCCGTCGAGGGCGGCTGCCGCGCCCCCACGGCCTCAGCACCGGGTGGGGCCTGCGACAGGGCCGGCGCTGGGGCACGATCGCTCGTGGAAACTAGTAGATATCGGCAAGTTTAGGTGACAAACTTTGCCTTGATTGCTGTGATTTCTCTCGCCTCTTCTTCTTCTTCTGCTATCGATTCGTCTACGTAAACTCTTCAAGTCCGTCAAAGGACGGTGAGGGACGTTCATAATCACCTTTGTACTCAAAATCTTAATTAATCTTTGATCAATTACAAAACTATTGCACATTTCATTACTTAAGTCTCGTAGCCATACAAATTTTTATCTAGAAAACTATCAGATCAACTGGCAAATAATTCTTTGGTATCGGATCTAGTCTCTACTTTATTCTTTTACAAAGGGCTCGTTAATCAACTCCTCAGTAGTATCTCTTTAGTTGGCGATAGATATTTAGATTATCATCTAAATATTTATAATAAATTTATAAGAATTTATCCTTCAAATAAGATACACAATCAAAAGATATCTGCCCCAAAGCTAATCAATAATGCTAACTGATTTATCATTTTTATCTTTAATCTACTATATTTTCTAAGTCACCCGTCTCAAATTTTATCTTACTGAAATTTCTACAGGATCAAACTATCATTTTTTCCCCTTTACTCTACGATTCGATGTCTACACAATCATAAATATAGTATTTTGCTTTGTCATCAGACTAAATTGATCATGAATTTACTCTTTTGGACCAAAGCAAACATTTGATAATATATATAAAGAAATGTTGCACATACACCCATATATCCATGAATTAACCTCTAGTGTTATATATAAAGAAATTTAAGTATATTCCCTTATTCACCCTCTCACAAAACTAAAAATAAAAAGTAAAACAAACAGAAAAAGTAGACGATCAAAGGAAAATTATTTGTTATGATGCTGTATAAAACATCTGCTTCAGTAATATGTTTATATAGTGCAAGGACCACAATAAACAGAACTGAAATAAATATACGATAAACCTTTGTTGCCATCATTCATCAGTCATGGAAGATAAACCCTGACTCGTGCCCACAATTGTAGCAGTCCGCAGTGGCTCTTGGCGCGGCAATGCGAGTACGCACTCCAATCGCTTCACGCTCCGAGCTTTACGGAGCGTAGGAGCCTTGCGGATTGGAACGACGACAGAGGCGTCGATGTCTGGCGCCTGTCCTTGTCGACCATGATGATCAGCATCTTGTGTTGTGTCATTTATATTCCTCCTCTTTGGCGGCCGTCCACAGCACTTACGCACCGCCGAGGAACCGTCTCCACAGACACTATTAACCTCTGTAGTCTGCGGTGCCAATGCCTGCTTTGGCCCAGTGTGGCCAGTATCATTACAAACGTTGCTTCTGCTCTTGGGAGGTCTTCCGCGACGCTTAGACATGGAGGGAGGGGGTAATTGCTTGGCGCCACGAGGGCCAGGTTCAGGCAGCAACTGTGTGGACTTTGGTTCCCTGTGGGTATCATTACAGCATCCACACTTCTTGGGTGGTCGTCCGCGGCGCTTATGCATGGAAGCAGGCAATTGCTCCACGACAACAGGGACAGCGACGGGGATGATCGCCACGGCATGGGTTCCAATGCAAGCAATAGGGATTTCCTGCAGGCAGCTCATAGTAAATTAATAAATATTAAATACTAATGAAAAAGCATTATAATAATGCATTTATTAACAAAACCTTTAGGTAATTAATGGCTATCAAGCAGAACTAAGATGTTCAGAAGTGCACCAACAAGTCAGCTTGGAATTTTAAAGCTTTGTTCAAGAGAAAAACTTGTCAATAATTCATAAACAAACTGTTTGTAGGCTCATTAGTATAAAATATCCAACACTATAATATATAGCCTGAGATTTATTAGTAATGACTTTGTTTCCACATATAAAATTCCATTTACATGGCAGATAATTAATTATGATAATTATGAAGATCCATTGATATGTCATCATCCGAGAGCCCACATATCAAATTCCAATAGTATTGATGCATTCAAACTTACAAATCTTTACTTGGAAGATCAGTCAAATTTTCCAAGCTCAGCTCAGCCTAATTTTCATAGTTTCATCTTTACAGGTAACTATACTATAACTTAATTATGGAATAAAGATGTACTATGGATCCTAGATTTATGGAAATTGTCTCCAGACTGAATCTTGGATAAATTTTGAAAGTTTTCAATAATGTAGAACATGATCAACTTCAAGTTACTTTTTTGTGGCAGTAAACTTGAGTGTTCCAAAGCTAGCTAGCTATTCTACCAAGTGTTGTTTGTTAGACATGATTTAGATTGTTTATCAACTACAAATGCAAATCCTAAGGATTATATGTTTATGTTTTTTGTAAAAGTGGCCACTTTCTTTCATTCTTTTTCAATTTCACATGAACAACAGACCAAGTTTAAAAAAAATGGTCAGTATAATGCAACCAAGTTAATTTGAAACTGAAGAACCCACACGAAATCAGTAACAATTTGCCTCTTGAATAAATCAGACGTACCTGTTCTTCGGAGCGTCCTGATTTTGACTGAAGAACCCACACGAAATCAGTAACAATTTGCCTCTTGAATAAATCAGACGTACCTGTTCTTCGGAGCGTCTTGATTTTGGTGGTCTGCCGCGACCTCGGCGTTTGGGAACTGCAAAGCCATTGTCTCCAGTATTTCCACGGATCATTGCAGGACTAACTGGCTCTGCTTCGTCACGCTGGACCTCACCACGGATGCTGATGGTAGAAATTGATGCCTCATAGGAAGGGAGAGCGAGTATGAACTCCAATTTTTCGTCACTATGTTTGTCGTATTGCACGAGAATCTTATCATCCCTTGTCATTGGCAGAGGAATCAACTCTGTTCTCGATTGGCCGTGGTCATAGTTGGTGCGGGCAATCGCACCCGCGTCGATTATTCTTTCCCTCTTCGGAGGCCGACCACGGCGCTTACGCTTCAAGGAACCACCGCAATTGTTGTCGCCATTCTCGATCACCACCAACGGCGGCGGCATTGCTGGCTCAGATCCGCACTGACGATCAATAGAAGGGTTTCCGACTCCGCTCCTCTTGGGCGGCCGTCCGAGACGCTTAGGGATGAAAGGAGGCAGCAATTGCGGCAGAGCGGAAGCGACCACCGCCGGGTGAGGGCGAAGGGCCATCGACGCGGGCCCATGTGGCTGCTTGCTTGGCGGCTGCGGCGATGCTTGGTCGTCGTGGACCGTCACGTAGCGACCGGGCGCGCCCTGGGCGAACTCGCCCATGCGAGTGAGCTTGCCGAGGTAGTAGGGGAGGAGACGGTCGTGCGCCCATGGAAGCCCGTCATAGTTCGCGCGGATGTAATCGGAGATCGCCGCCTCCGTCGATCCGTCCTCCTCCGCGAAGTGGTGGATTGCAGCCGCGATCATCTGCATCCGCCGCAAATCCAAATCAATAAAAGAAAATAACAAAACAAGGGTTTGAAATCTTGAGAAAAGAAAATAACCAGGGCATACGGAGGGTGATCCGGTATGCAATGATTCGACGGGATAATGGCGGCGGCCATTTTCCGCTCAACGTGATGGAGACGGAATCCGAAGGAGGAGGAGGAGGAAGAAATCGTGATCTCCGCACTGGGGTGCCCTGGGGTTTGGATTGCTACCGGCGATAGTCATATCGATTCATAAACTTTGAACGAGTCCTGTCTCTCTCTCTCCATATTCCAATTAATAAATATTAATTTTATGGAAACGTACGTATATCAAAATAACTTCTATAATAAATTTACGATATATTTACAATTTAAATCGACAGATAATTAAAATTAAAAGGATTACCAAAGTAACAGTACCTTCAATAAATTATATGTACTAGCCATCACATGCGTTATATATTCAATATAATAAATAAATACGTGTAAATGAGTATTTTATAGGTTAATAGTGTCAGGTGTATTTCCTTATAAAAAATTAATTTTATTTTTAATATAAATATTAAACTTATAAAAATAAATATTATATTTGATTTTAATCAAAAATAATGAAAAAAATATATTTTCTAATATCGTTATCCTATATATTTATATAAATTTCTCGACTCATGATATAATTCATGGTATTGTTAATGTTAATATATGAGATTAAAGAGAATTATGATAACATATTTTTTATTTAAAAAATAATTAATATGTCTTAAAATTATTTTTCATGTGTTGTGAAATGAAAAAAACAAATGATATTAATATAATTTTATTTCAAACTTAATTAATTAATAAAAGGTCCCAATTTTAAAATAAAAATAAAAATAATAATAATAATAATAATAATAATAATAATAAGAGAAGTCCTAGTTGGTCCGGTATTACACTCTCTTAGTTTTTTTAGACATTTAAAGATGGAGTCGTAGTTTTATTAAATTAATGGATGAATTTATTTTTGTTGGATAATTTATTGCTGGAAATATTAGAAAAAAAATTGAATTAAATTATACAAAATCAATTTTAATTTATTTGTTAAGATGACACAAGTGGATAATCTTAGGCTGCCAGCGGGGCTGATTTTACCAAGTTTCCAGTGGTTCGAGTTGCGAAGTTAATGTGGTGTGTAGCAGAATTGGAAGTTAATCATCGAGCATGTCCATCTCAAGGTTCCATGAGACCGTAGGTCAAAAAAAAATTAGGTCTTTAATATTTTTTTTTAATAAAATTTTCCCTCACATTTTTTCATTCGGACTTGGGATCGATAATGGCAAGTTTAAATTTTTTTTATAGAAAATAAAATATTAATTTAAAAATAGTTTTTTATATAAAATTTAATTTTTTAAACTTTTTTAGATGTAAAATTATTAATTAAAATTTTATATTCAAATTTTGATAATAAATTTTTTTTCATTGATAAAATTATTAGATTATTTAATCTTTCTTAAAATATTATTGAACGTAAATAAGACTTATTAATTTTAATTTTGAAAAACTTATTTCTGTTGAAGCGATACTAACCGATATAGTTAATAATATTCTATAAGCTATCTATGCATTATGAAAAGAATTTAATTTTTTTAATAAGGTTTAATACTCAAATGCGATTTTTAATTCTGGATTTATTATTTTTTTTAAACTTTTAATTTTAAAAATAAATCTAAATCATCAATCACATTACATATCATTTGTTAAATATTTTTCAAGATTTAAACATTTTATTTTTAAAACTCATCATCAAACAATTTTAATTTATCTATGTAATATAAAAATATTAAAATTATCTTCATATATTTTAAATTGTTCAAATCTATTTTGAAATGAAGAAATAACATGATTAATAATATAATTAAAGTAATTAATTTTAAAAGATTCTTCAATTCAGTTGAAAGTTTCACCTCATTCATTTTATTCTCATCAAATTATTTATTTCTTTTAATTACACGTTTTTCATAAAATTTTAATTTTATATTCATTTCATTTGCGGCATAAAATTGGAGTCCCAGGTCTATAGTTCCGCTCGATAAGATACTAGAGCATGTGCTCAACATAATTTACTCGAAACATAAATGCTTCATGATGATTTCATAATGTAAACTAATGCTTCACTTTTTTTAAATGACGATCTATCAAGTGTTTGCATGAACTGCCATTTGGGCATGAAACAATATCATCTATAACTTATTTTCCATAATCACAATAACAATACGAGATCACTTATTCCATTTGGTGGAATTCACAGATTTATATATACTATATGTATGTATATAGTGCAATATTTCCTCTTTTGGTAAAAGATGGAATCGTCACCCTAGCGGTCTCCTGATCCCGGTCCCACAAGATTTCAGAGGGAGTAAATCATGATTAATGCTGGGCAGGATAGGTGACTAAGGGTCGAAGGAATTTTTGACGTAGTAGACCAGGATTTTATCCCCGAGTACAACTGGCGACCTTCGACCCCACGACTTCATTGATAAGCTGCAGGCACCTAACCAGCTGATACAGCCCGTGGGAGCGCAATATTTCCTCTTTTGATTGAGTAAACCATGGCAGGAAAAATCAGTGAAACTATTCTAGATTGGTCGAGTTGGATTAAAGGTGACCTTGTTAGGTCTGATTATTCCCCATTTTCTGAGCAGATAATCAAAACTCTAAGAATTTATGTGAGAAAAGGCTAGTAAAGCATCCAATTGGTTAGATTTCGAAGTACATTGGATGAGTTGAGCTTGAATATGAATCAGTTTCAAATGGTGAGACTTTCTAAGACTACAGGGGACTAAAGGTGGAAAGAAGAATAATTGATAAAAAAAACTAAAAAGTTTATATCAAGAATAATAAGTCTCACACGATGGCAAAGGAACCTTTCTTGGTTGGGACCGGTGGAGAGACGGTAGAGTAGTAGAGCAACTCTGGTGCAACATGGAGAGGGATAGGAGCAATATCAATAAAGCTATTGAGGGGCACTCAAGTGGTAGGAAGTAGTCTTTTGAGAGCACTCACTTCCGTTAACATTTTGTGGGGTGATATTGAATATATATAGGTGACAATTTTATTTAATTAACTAGATATTTAGATATATTATAGTAAAGGGCGATTGTGCTCTTCTCAATTGTCCCTGAGCTATGTGAAGAAAGGTAAATCATGAGATTTATAGTTGGCCGTCAAGTAATTAGAAGGTGGAAGTAGAAATTTAGATATATGGTGACAAAAGATGAATACGTTCGCTCTCAGCGCCCTGCCAACCCGTCCCAAGACCAACACGGAGGAGGTAAATCACGGACGACTACTAGCCTCCTAATAAGACCAATACGGAAGAGGTAAATCACGGACGGCTATTAGCCTTTGGAATAATAACTAGCACATAAGTGAAACATTTATTTCAGGTTTATCAAGATTCGGACTCCAGACCTCATGGTGGCATCACCTCATGCGTTAATCATTAAATCCATCTGAAGGGACTAGAAATTTAGATATATGTATATTATGTTATATGTATATTATGTTAGTTGTGATGAATGATTCAATTTTTACAGTCCAATAAAATAGTAAGTAAATAAGATAAGGATTAAATCTTCTATCAGTAAGAATAGGTCTTATGGTAAATAACCTTATGATTTATAACGTATTTGGACATTTAAGTCAAAGGATGGATGAACTTATATTCCATTCATTGGTTGTTTTGCTTGAATTACGATCAATCAGTTGGGACAAGGCCCACCCAAATCAAAAGGTGGATAGGAATAATTGGTTAATTACTAAATTAATACTATAGTTTTTCAAATTACCTAAATGTTCACTCGCTTATCGTTGAATTCCATCACATGCCGTCACCGCAGATTTGTGAAGAACCTCATTCATGCGTCACCACCCATGCACCAACATCGTCCGTGCAATTGCAACTCCAGTGTTTGATTGTTTTTGAGAGGGTTGATTAATTATAATTTTACATTTAAATAAATAGATAAATTATAAATTGAGATTAAGAGCTTTAAGAGGTTGCTTGAGAAAATTTTAAATTATTTGATTTTAGTAATTAAATTAAAATTTGAGATTGATTTTTTTTTTCTTACTACTATGGTAACCATGTCACTATCCATATTTAAAAAATATATCATGGAGTTGATTGATAATTGAAAATTTGAAATTTTATTATATCAGTGTCATGTGGTATCTGTTTGCATGTAAAATTGTCTTGTTTTTAGGTGGCTTTATGTGGTTATGACCACAGGTTGGATGTGTAATCTTCATTTGGAAATTTAATTTGTCATTGCCTTTACAGCAGTAGTTATCATGTTTTCAGTTTTAAGTAACTGTATGTTGCTGATTTTTTTTTTCTTGAGACTTCCTTGAACATGCATGCATGGTTGTAAATCTGCACTACTGACAACAATGTGCTAACATTCAGCAGCAAATTCATCATCTTGTTATGTGCCTTAATTTCAAGGGGATAGAGATTAAGTCTGCCCATTCTTTGGTATATCAATGTCAAAATCTATCAAGTGTCGGGAGCTGTTGGATGCTTAACACCTTGGCTAGCTTGAGTATCACATGTAGAGTTCCATGGGATTCTCCACACC
This sequence comes from Zingiber officinale, assembly GCF_018446385.1. Lineage (NCBI taxonomy): Eukaryota > Viridiplantae > Streptophyta > Magnoliopsida > Zingiberales > Zingiberaceae > Zingiber > Zingiber officinale. The sequence continues at coordinate 5,283,326 of NC_056000.1, read as the reverse complement.
CATGGTGGATTTTAAATAAGAAAGGATTAGATGATCATAATGATGATATAGTAATAGAAGTGTGAAAACTTAATTTTTATGAAAGGTTAGTTTTAAATCAGATTATATGATTATATATGATAGTGTTGTAGGACCGTTGGGCCGGCTGGAAGGAGGGTTATTGGATATTCTGCAAAATCAAAAACAAACAAACAACCCTTCCTCGGACTTTTTAAGCTAATACTTGTAAAATAAACAAAGAAGATAAATAAAATATTAAAAAGACAAGGCACGAGTATTTACTTGGTTACAACCGATGTGGTTGTTAATCCAAGGAAGATTAAGCACTAAAAACTCTTTCGGGCGGAGAAGTCTCTTACAACGTTGAAGCGCATAAATAGAAGCTTAACTACAACTCTAAATCATATAAGCGTTGGAAATGATTACTTGGAGTTCGTTGAAAAGCTTCTGGACCAAGGTTCTATTTATAGCCTTGGTCGGGGCGTCTGTAAGGGTTTCGGGTGCCCTGGGGGGATACTGTTGGAACCCCAAGGTTGTTTTGGTGTGATCAACAAGTTAAGTTAGGTCGTGTTTGTTTCTAACCTTGTGTCTAAGTGTACATGAGTTAGCTTAGGAGCACAGGTACTCGAGCGGAAGACGCAGCTAGCGAGAAGGACGACACACGGTGCGTCCGAGGGACGAGACGCTGCGGAAGAGTACACCGGCGGACGAGAAGGAAGTGCGCGCGATGGTTCCGAGGTACGAAAGCCGGAGCAGAAGATTGCTCGGGGAGCAAGAGACGCAGCTAACGCGAAGGTCGGCACGGGGTGCGATCGAGGGACGAAGTCTGCGGATGAGTACGCTGGTGGACGAGAAGGGACACGCGGCAATTCCGAGGGACGAGAAGCCGGAGGGAAGCACGCTCGAGAAGACCGGAAGATGGGTTCGGGTGAGCCCTATTTCGGATATCAGAGATCACCCAAATCAAGCGGATCCGGAGCAGAAGACCCGGACCGAGACGGGGACTTAACGGAGAAGTGGTCCCGGACAAAAAGTCAACTACAGTTGACTTTTTGCTCCGGCATTCCGGGTGCCCGGACCCTGATTTTGACCAAGATCGCGAATTACGCGATCTGAACGTTGGGGGATAAAGTTTTATCCCCCCCAGGGCGTCCGGAACCCTTCCAGGCGCCCCGACCAAGGCTATAAATATAGCCTTGGTCCAGAAGCTTTTCATCAGTTCAGAAATTGTAACAACACTTGTGTGCTTCCACTGCTTTGATTAACTTCTTTCTTTTTGTGCCTACACTGCTGTAAACGAGGCTTCTCCGCCTGAAGGAGTTCTTAGTGCAATCATCTTCCTTGGATTAACAACCTCCCCGGTTGTAACCAAGTCAAATCCGATGCCTCGTTTTTATGCTTTATTTTCTGCTTAATCTATTTTTCAAGTGTTAGCTTAATTGTTCGAGAAAGGGTTGTGTTTAATTCAGGGCTATTCAACCCCCCCTTCTAGCCGGCCCAACGGTCCAACAAGTGGTATCAGAGCCGAGGCGCTTCAGGAGGACTAACCGCCGAACGAAGTAACGAAATGGCCGGACCAAGCATCCACCCGCCGAAATATGAAGGGGATTTCACCACATGGAAAAAACTGATGCAGGTATTTCTTACAACCGATATTGAACTATTTTTAACGATGAAATTTGGCTTTGAAGCTCCAGAGGACAAGGAAATAGATAAATGGACAAAAAAGGAGCAGGCTAACTTCGTGGCGAACGGCAAAGCAGAGTACCATCTGCTAAGCGTACTTCCGCCTCAAGAAGTCAACAGGATCGGTAAATATAACTCGGCAAAGGAACTTTGGGAAAAGTTCCTCGAGCTGCATCAGCTCACAAACCTGCGACTTGGGGAAGACGAGACAGTCGCACATCTGCACTCCAGAATTAAAGAAATAATCACCGGACTCACGAATCTCGGAGAAGAGGTAAGTAACCGAGATTCGCTCAGGTACGTGTTAAATTCATTTCCGAGAAATTCAAAATGGGCATCACTAGTAGATGCTTTTTACATTTCTAAGGACTTAGAAAAATTTTCATTAGAAGAATTTTTTTCAACATTTGAAGTCCATGAGTCAAGATGTGCAGGAATGAAGGAGCCCAAGAACAACGTCGCCCTTAAAACTTCGAGAGACGAACCTGAGTCGGAATCCTCTCTCGACGACGAGGAAATAGTAATGATGGTAAGAAGATTCAAGAAACTTTGTAAATCTAGATCTGCTAACCATCCGCAGGGGAAGAAGAAAAGGATGATCCGCTGCTACCACTGCGACGAAGAAGGGCACGTCGCTGAAGAACAAAGACAAGGAGAAGGGAAAGAAGCCTATCCAGAAATGAAAGGCCCTAAAAGCGACGTGGGACGATACGTCGTCCGAATCCGAAGTCGAAGCATTCTCCGGACTCGCACTAATGGTGAGCCATCAAGACAACGACTGCGATTCAAGCTCTTCCGAAATGAGCATCGAGAGCATCGATGAAGGGGGAGACACGTCGGAAGAAAGCAACAGCTCAAGGGGAGAAACGGACAACGAGATCGACAAGGTAAGTCAGGTACGATCTCTTCCTCCCGATAAAATGTTTAAGTTCGTTAAACTGTTAACAAAAGACTGCTGCAAATTAGAAAGTGAAAATAAAAATTTAAAAATAATTCTAGCTAAGTCTTGTCCCTTAGAAGAATTAGATAAATTAAATTTGAAAAATGAAAAATTGGAATTAGAAAATCAAAATTTGAAAATTCAAATAGATAACTTAAAGAACTATGCATGTTCATCTAAAACCAATTTTAGAAGATTTAATAATTTAAATTGGTACTTTAAATATCACCCGGGACAAATCAGGAACATCTCAAGAAAACATGTCCCTAAAAACCTTTTAGTTAATCCAGTAGGTTGGAACCTATATTGGGTTCCTAAATCATGCTTAAATTAATTTTAAAATTAAAATTAGCGCTTTAAGTGAGAGAATTAAACAAATAATTTCTTTATGAGGCTTTGTCTAAGGAAGTGGTTGTTGCTCCAATAACCAAGAAGGCCTAGTGCCTCACCACGACCTGGAAGCCAAAATATTGAAATAAATGTTTAATTAACTTACTAATGAAGCATTAATACAAGAATTAATTAATGCTTGAAAAAGGTTATTCAAAACATTTTATTTCAAATTAGAAATTTACTTAGAATTTTTTATATTCTCAAAAATCATTTTTTTTAAGTTAAGAATCTTTCTAAACAAGAAATCTCAGCTAAAATTACTTAGAAAAATTTTCTAAATTTCTTAAAAACTTAGAATTTTTTTTTTTATACTTTTTCTAAGTATTTAACCCTTAGATTGTTTTTCTTGGAACCCCAATTTTTTGTGATCAAAGGGAGAGAAGGGAAATTATAAGTCTAGGGGGAGGTAGATAGATTTAATTTGATTTTTATCTTTTCTCTATATTTTTGCACTTAAATTAAAAATTAAGTTAATTTAATTAATGTTATTTAATGTCTATTTTTAGCCCTAGCTTAACTTGGGTTGATCACACCAAAAAGGGGGAGATTGTTGGAACCCCAAGGTTGTTTTGGTGTGATCAACAAGTTAAGTTAGGTCTTGTTTGTTTCTAACCTTGTGTCTAAGTGTACAGGAGCTTAGGAGCACAGGTAGTCGAGAGGAAGACGCAGCTAGCGAGAAGGACGGCACACGGTGCATCCGAGGGACGAGGCGCTGCGGAAGAGTACACCGGCGGACGAGAAGGAAGTGCGCGCGATGGTTCCGAGGTACGAAAGCCGAAGCGGAAGATTGCTCGGGGAGCAAGAGACGCAGCTAACGCGAAGGTCGGCACGGGGTGCGATCGAGGGACGAAGTCTGCGGATGAGTACGCTGGTGGACGAGAAGGGACACGCGGCAATTCCGAGGGACGAGAAGCCGGAGGGAAGCACGCTCGAGAAGACCGGAAGATGGGTTCGGGTGAGCCCTATTCCGGATATCAGAGATCACCCAAATCAAGCGGATCCGGAGCAGAAGACCCGGACCGAGACGGGGACTTAACGGAGAAGTGGTCCCGGACAAAAAGTCAACTATAGTTGACTTTTTACTCCCGGGCGCTCGGACCCTGATTTTGACCAAGATCGTGAATTACGCGATCTGAACGTTGGGGGATAAAGTTTTATCTCCCCCAGGGCGCCCGGAACCCTTCCAGGTGCCCCGACCAAGGCTATAAATATAGCCTTGGTCCAGAAGTTTTTCATCAGTTCAGAAATTGTAACAACACTTGTGTGCTTCCACTGCCTTGATTAGCTTCTTTCTTTTTGTGCCTACACTGCTGTAAACGAGGCTTCTCCGCCTGAAGGAGTTCTTAGTGCAATCATCTTCCTTGGATTAACAACCTCCCCGGTTGTAACCAAGTCAAATTCGGTGCCTCGTTTTTATGCTTTATTTTCTGCTTAATCTATTTTTCAAGTGTTAGCTTAATTGTTCGAGAAAGGGTTGTGTTTAATTCAGGGCTATTCAACCCCCCTTCTAGCCGGCCCAACGGTCCAACAGATACAACTTTATCCCCCCAACGTTCAGAACGCATTAGATGTGTTCTGGTCAAAGATGTTGGTTCGGGCGCCCGGAGGGGTTCTGGGCTGGTCCGGGCGCCCCAAACTGTTCCGGGCGCCCCGAACCAGTAAAGTCAACTCGTGTTGACTTTTTCATCCGGGACCACTGCTCTGTCTCGGTTCGGCTCGGTCCAGGTCTTCTATTCCGGATCTGCTCGCTTGGGTGATCTCTGACATCCAGAAACGGGCTCACTTGAACCTAACTTCTGGTCTTCTCGAGTAGCCTTCCGCTCCGGCTTCTCGTCCCTCGGAATCGTTGCGTGTTTCTTTCTCGTCCACTAGCGTACGCATCCGCAGTTTTCGTCCCTCGGTCGCACCCCGTGCCGACCTTCTCCCTAGCTGCGTCTCTTGCTCCCCGAGCAATCTTCTGCTCCGGCTTTCGTCCCTCGGAACCACCGCACGCTTCCTTCTCGTCCACCGGGGTACTGTTCCGTAGCACCTCGTCCCTCGGACGCACCGCGTGCCGTCCTTCTAGCTAGCTGCGTCTTCCGCTCAAGTACCTGTGCTCCTAAGCTCCTGCACACTTAGACACAAGGTTAGAAACACCACAGGACCTAACTTAACTTGTTGATCACACCAAAACAACCTTGGGGTTCCAACAATCTCCCTCTTTTTGATGTGATCAACCCAAGTTAAGCTAGGGTAAAAAAATAGACATGAATAATGAAATAATTTATATTGCAATAACATGCAACAAGATAGAAAAAAGTAAATTTCAAAAAAATTTCTACCTCCCCCTAGACTTATACTTTTTCTTCTCCCCCTTTGATCACATAAAAAATTGGGGTTGAAAAAAAAATCTAAGGGTTGACACTTAGAAAAATTATAGAAGTCTATTTTAATGATTTTCTGGAAAAAGTATTTCCAAGTCAAGGAAAAAATTTCTAAGTATTCACCATAAAAAAAATTTTCTAAGCCCAAAACTTTATGTAAGAAACTTTAAAAAAATTGATAACATTAAAAAAAATGTTCTTATGCATTTATTTATTTATTTTATTCTAATACGTTTATCATAAAGTTTTAAATTTCTATTTTAATTTATCATAATTTCTTAAATTTGAAGCAAGAAAATTTGAACATGTAAAAATGTGTACAAATTGTAACATGTTATTTTCTATTGTATTTTGAATTCCTAATTTGTAAAAATATTTTGATAGTATAAATTCTAATTTAATAATTTTTTTTGACAATATAATTTGTAAAAATTCTTTCGGCAAAGTCTTTACATTGCAAAATTCTTTTAGAAAAATATTTTCTAATTTGCAGGAATCTTTCGTCAAAATATTTTACAATTCAAAAAATTCTTTCGATAATATTTTGCAAAAATCTTCAGCCAATTTTTCGATTGATTGAATCAGTTGTTCAGAAGGTGGAGGTCATACCTGACTTACCTCGTCAGCTTTTGATTCTCCCCTTGTTGAGTTGCTTTCTACCGAAGTCTCTCCCCCTTCATCGATGCTCATCTGGGATGAGCTTTCTGTGGCTTCGGGATGGAATTCGACTATTGAGGTTGTTGCGGCACTTATCTCGGTTTCGGACTCTTCAGATGACGGATCAGTGTTGGATTCAACCTCGACTTGTTCTTCGTAGAGTTTCAAGAACTTTTCAAAAAGTTCTTTCGCGCTTTTGTATTCTCCAACTCCGTCGAAATCTTCATGTGGTATTGCGCTTAGAATGTGAAACTCTGCCCGAGCGTTTGCCATAGACTCGTCACGTTGCTTCTCGGCACAGAGGCGTATGTCGATCTTTTCTCCGTTCATGTTTTTCGGTGCTTCATAACCAAATTTTATTATTGAAAAAAATACCAGAATCAGAGTTTAGATATACCTCCTGATCCGGATATAAGGACGGGGGATCCTCGTTGGCGGAAGGTCAACGACACGTGGAGGTCAAAGGTCAAGAGATTCAACCCTGGGACTGGCCGACCGGAAGAAGCGGGCCGACCGACCGGGCGATGCAGACCAACAGGCCGTGAACCCCCCACCCCCCCGCGAATCGAATGAAGACAACCCGACTGGGGGTCGGGTTTCCCATGCTCTAAGGTAAAAGGGTTTCAAGGCCGAGCGGATGTCCGTTCGGCCGGGGCACCAGGCAACAGAGGCAGGAGCAATTTCATCCGAGCATACGGCCGGGAATCCTCCCGGTCGGGCAAATACCTACAACCGGCGACAGAAGTGATACGCCTGCCGAGCGGTCGTCCCGCTCGTCCCTGAAACAGACAGGGAACGCAAGAGGACAAAGGAGACAGGGGATAACATCATCCTCGAGACACCTGCCGCCAACAAGCAGCAGAGTTGGCGGCCGATCCGTACACAGGATCATACGGAGGAAGCTTCCACCGTCACATCCGGGATATGCTCGGACGATTGCAGAATGGCGCCAGAGGTACTTTTCTGACAGAGGCTTGTTAAGGTATGTTTGGGGAAGCGTGCACGCATAGAGAAGTGTGTCCGCGCCTCCCCGGGGTCCTATATAAGGACCCCCAGACGTTGACAAAGGTATGCGCAAATCTTTACTGTAGCCACATTACGCTGCCTCTCTCGTTGCCTGAATTGAGCGTCGGAGGGCCGTCGCCGGGAAACCTCTCCCGGCTCGGCTTCTTTGCAGGTTCACCGGAGAGCTACACCACCAGTCGGAGACAGCGGAGCGTGCCACATCCCCAGCGTCTGTCGACTCAGCGCTCGGACAGGATCAAATTGGCGCCGTCTGTGGGAACACACCTGAATCCGAGCGGAGACGATGGAAGAAGCTGGACGCCAACTCATGGTGACGCTCTCCCCAGAAGAACTCGACGCACTCATCCAAGCGCGAGCAGCAAAAATCATGGAGCAGCAGCAGAAAGTTCAGGCTGAGCGGGCAGCGCAACAGGCGACATCAGCATCGGGGGGCCGAGCGGCACCCGAAGAGCGGCCGGAGCAGCTCTCAATATGGGGGCAAAATAAGGGACCGACCGGCACCTAGATGGGGACGCCGCCCGCCGCGATACCTTTTCATCGGGCTCTGTTCCAAACGCCCTCGGAGGTCGCGCAAGCTAATCAGGACAAAGGATCTTCATCAGACGAAGCACCCATCCGGGACGTAGGGATGACAATTTTCCCCGCGGGTTTGGGGCCCCGCGGGGAAAACCCGAAATGGGGATGGGGATCCCCGATTTTTCCGGGATGGGGCGGATTTGGGGCGGGTATGGGAATACTATCCCCATCCCCGAACCCGCCCCGAATATTATTATTATTAATATTAATAAATAATAATATGATTTTTTTTAAAAAATATTAATAATAGTGTTAACATTAATCTATTGGCTTCAAATAGGCAACAAGATCTGTGAGGTCTGTATATATGTACTTCATGATTTACCTGAGCTATTATTCGGAACCATGTCTTCTGTATTTCCCTGTTTGCCATCCTTGCATGAAATCGAGCTGAATAAGACTAGCTGGAATGCACTGTTTGAGCCTTACCTTTTCTTTGAGACATACAAAAATTATCTCCAGGTTGACATTGTTGCTGCTGATAGATCATGGAGATGGGGCGGGGATGGGGAATCCCCGAACCCGTGGGTTCGGGTTCGGGGAATCCCCGAACCCGAAAAAATGAAAACGGGGCGGGGATGGGAATGTCAAACCCGCCCTCGCCCCGCCCCATTGCCATCCCTACCGGGACGTCAGGAAAGGAAAAGCGCCCCGAATGGACGCGTCACCCGAGCGGATCAACCGGCAGTTCTCATATGCCATCCTACGCGACCCACTACCAAGGCAACACACGCCCTCGGTGATCGGGGAATACAGTGGAACCACCGACCCGGGCGACTACCTGGGTAAGTTCGAGAACACAACTACTTTGCATCAATATACAGAAGACGGACGACGGACGACCCGGAAAGTTCCGCCCTACTCATGACTTTGATGGGTTTCGACGAGTATATTGTATCCTCCTCACTCCACGGGTATTCAGGAGTCGAGAAATTGAGTCAGATTTTCTGCTGGTCGGCAGGTCAGTCTTTTAGTTATATTCTTTTTCGGTCATAAAATTTATCATAGTTTCTCGAGCAAAAACTCCCGTGCCAATCGGCCGGGTTTCCATCATATCCGAGCCACATGCTCGATGTCGAAAACCCCGTGCCGTTCGGTCGGGCATATATTATCCGAGCCACATGCTCGATGTCGAAGATCCCGTGCCGTTCGGCCGAGCGTATATTATCCGAGCCACATGCTCAATGTCGAAGACCCTGTGCCGCTCGGCCAGGTGTATATTATCCGAGCCACATGTTCGATGTCGAAGACCCTGTGCCGTTCGGCCGGGTGTATATTATCCAAGTCACATGCTCGATGTCGAAGACCCCGTGCCGCTTGGCCGGGTGTATATTATCCGAGCCACATGCTCGATGTCGAAGACCCCGTGCCGTTCGGCCAGGCGTATATTATCCAAGCCACATGCTCGATGTCGAAGACCCCGTGCCGTTTGGCCGGGCGTATATTATCCGAGCCACATGCTCGATATCGAAGACCCCGTGCCGTTCGGCCAGGCGTATATTATCCGAGCCACATGCTCGATGTCGAAGACCCCGTGCCGTTCGGCCGGGCGTATATTATTCGAGCCACATGCTCGATGTCGAAGACCCTGTGCCGCTCAACCGAGTGTATATTATCCGAGCCACATGCTCGATGTCGAAGACCCCGTGTCGTTCAGCCGGACGTATATTATCCGAGTCACATGCTCGATGTCGAAGACCCCGTGCCGTTCGGCCGGGCGTATATTATCCGAGTCACATGCTCGATGTCGAAGACCCCGTGCCGTTCGACCGGGCGTATATTATCCGAGTCACATGCTCGATGTCGAAGACCCCGTGCCGCTTGGCCGGGTGTATATTATCCGAGCCACATGCTCAATGTCGAAGACCCCGTGCCGTTCGGACGGGCGTATATTATCCGAGCCACATGCTCGATGTCGAAGACCTCGTGCCGCTCGGCCGGGTGTATATTATCCGAGCCACATGCTCGATGTCGAAGACCCCGTGCCGTTCGGCCGGGCGTATATTATCCGAGCCACATGCTCGATGTCGAAGACCCCATGCCGCTCGGCCGGGCGTATATTATCCGAGCCACATGCTCGATGTCGAAGACCCCGTGCCGTTCGGCCGGGCGTATATTATCCGAGCCACATGCCCGATGTCGAAGACCCCGTGCCGTTCGGCCGGGCGTATATTATCCGAGCCACATGCTCGATGTCGAAGACCCCGTGCCGTTCGGCCGGGCGTATATTATCCGAGCCACATGCTCGATGTCGAAGACCCCGTGCCGTTCGGCGGGGCGTATATTATCCGAGCCACATGCTCGATGTCGAAGACCCCGTGCCGTTCGGCCGGACGTATATTATCCGAGCCACATGCTCGATGTCGAAGACTCCGTGCCGGGTGTATATTATCCGAGCCACATGCTCGATGTCGAAGACCCCGTGCCGCTCGGCCGGACGTATATTATCCGAGCCACATGCTCGATGTCGAAGACCCCAGGTCGTTCGGCCGGGCGTATATTATCCGAGCCACAAGCTCGATGTCGAAGACCCCGCGCCGTTCGGTCGGGCGTATATTATCCGAGCCATATGCTCGATGGTGAAGACCCCGTGCCGTTCGGCCGGGCGTATATTATTCGAGCCATAGGCTCATTATTGAAGACCGTCGAGCGGTGACGTTAAACTTTAGAGTCGGACCGGCGACTATAAACCCCCCCGGCTTGAAGACCGTCGAGCGGCGACGTTAAACTCTAGAGTCGGACCGGCGACTATAAACCCCCCGGCTTGAAGACCGTCAAGCAGCGACATTAAATCTTAGAGTCGAACCGGCGACTATAAACCCACTGGCTTGAAGACCGTTGAGCGGTGACGTTAAACTCTAGAGTCGGACCGACGACTATAAACCCCCCGGCTTGAAGATCGTCGAGCAGCGACGTTAAATGTTAGAGTCGGACCGGCGACTATAAACCCACCGGCTTGAAGACCGTCGAGCGGCGACGTTAAACTCTAGAGTCGGACCGGCGACTATAAACCCCCGGCTTGAAAACCGTCGAGCGACGACGTTAAACTCTAGAGTCGAACCGGCGATTATAAAACCCCCCGACTTGAAGACTGTCGAGCAGCGACGTTAAATCTTAGAGTCGAACCGGCGACTATAAACCCACCGGCTTGAATACCGTCGAGCGACGACGTTAAACTCTAGAGTCGGACATGCGACTATAAACCTCTCGGCTTGAAGACCGTTGAGCAGCGACGTTAAATCTTAGAGTCGGACAGGCGACTATAAACCCACCGGCTTGAAGACCGTCGAGCGGCGACGTTAAACTCTGGAGTCGGACCGACGACTATAAACCCCCCGGCTTGAAGACCGTCGAGCAGCGACGTTAAATCTTGGAGTCGATCTGGCGACTATAAATCCTCCGGCCGGAAGACCGTCGAGCGGCGACGTTAAACTCTAGAGTCGGACCGACGACTATAAACCCCCCCCGGCTTGAAGACCGTCGAGCGGCGACGTTAAACTCTAAAGTCGATCCGGCGACTATAAACCCTCCGACCGGAAGACCGTCGAGCAGCGACGTTAAACCTTGGAGTCGAATCGGCGACTATAAACCCTCCGGTTGGAAAAAAATAATAAAAAGGTCGACCTGGGAGTCGAAAGGCCGATCGGCCAAGTTACCAAAGGTACTTCGTGAACATCTAGTGAGGATTCCATTTAAAGAAGTGGGGGTGTTCAGACGAGCGGCCTAGTTACATGGAATGCTTCGTGAAAAATTCCTTTGGAAAGCAAGGCAGGACAAGAAACGATTAACGAGAAGAAAAAGGGGGAGACGCGAATGGCAGTAGTTCGCGCTCCGATCGGAAGACACAAGTATTGACGGCATATCTTCATTAAAATTCAGGTCATTAGAGCCGATCGGAAGGGTTACAAAAAACACTACTCAAGGAAATCATAAACGCTCCTCACTCCAGGGGCTCGAAGATGGACTTCGGAACAGCTTCCAGCAGGCCGCCCAAGTCTCGAGGAGGAATAGAGGTATCCTCAGGGAGATGACCCTTGGTCTTTAGGTAGACAGTTGTCTCCCGGATGGCCTCTTCGAAGGACAGAACTAGCCGATCGCTAAACTTGTCACCAAATGCGTCCGATCGAAGGTAGTTCTGTTTCAACACCTTGAAACGGTCAGGTTCTCCGTCCTGGTATTCCTTTAGCGCCGCTCGGGAGGCGTCGAGAGCTCCTTGGAGATCTTTCTTATCTGCCTGAAGTTTACTTCAGTGGCAGATCGGCTCTCTTGCTCAGCAGATAGCAGGTCGGTCAATTCTGTAACGCGCTGCTCCAGCGCTCGGACCTGCACCTTCATCGCGTCTAGATCAACAACGGCCCTATTTTTTCTGTTGGTGGCCACAGTGATCTGGTGGTCATGGACTTGACTTGGACTTCGAGTCCAGCTACCCTAGTTTCCAGGCAGGAAGACTTGTGCTGCTCGGTCGCTAGCAGTATTTCTGTCTTGGTCAGCTCGGACCTAAGCGTAGCATACGAGGGCCCCTCAGTCGGCGCCCCTCCAGAAATTTGGAGTTTCTTCAACTCCTCCTTCAGTTCGGCTAGACTATTGCTGACCGCAATGTTCTCCACCCATTGCTGCGTTCGGATGGGATAATGTCAGGAACCTGGTGAAGTTGTCATAATAGCGTGTTAAGAAACATACCCCGGTGGCTTGCTGCATATGGCTGTCCGCTAGCTGATCGGGAGTCATCAGGGCAACTCGAGCCCTCGCATCTTCCCACGTCTTGGCAAGCGGCCCTCGGATGGTAACTTGATGCTCGGGAGCAGTGGGTCGATCCGCCGCCAAAAGGAACTCCTCGGTAGGAAGATGGAGGATGAACTTGATCACTCGACGACCGTTCGAATCGGATTGAGAAGAGACGGCTCGGCTGGATGACTCGCCGAGCGGCGCAGAAATAATGTCCGAATGTCTGAGTCGAAGGCGAACCCGGGGCAAAGAACTAACGGGTTGCGCCCCAATTGAAGCAGCTGGCTGGTCGAGCTGGGAGGGAGTCCGATCTGATGAGATGGCCTCATGTGCGGCGGGTAGCGGGTTGATTGCCTCTAAGGGGGCGTCGACTGGCTCAATCACCGGCTCTGCATGCGCAATGGCCGTCCGGCGTCGCTTGCGTATTATCAATGGGGAATCGCCTGCCGACCGCTCCGCGTCCTCTGACGTAGGCTGCTGACTGGCCAAAGAGATAGCATCCCCAGCCGCTCCAGTTGCAGGGACCTGAGCGGCAGACTCTCGGGCCTCAGTTGGAGTTCCTCCGCTTTCGCCCTCATGTGAGCCGACCGGCTCGAGGCCTCGATCGGCCATCTCCTTGGCCACCACAGCTTCCATTTCGGCAGCTTTCAACTTCAGCCGATCAGCAACCTTGGCGCGCCATATGATGTCAGCTGCATAACAGAAGAATAAACCAGTTAGACCAAAAGGAAAAAGGACAAGGAAAGTGCTTACCCATGCTGCTCGGAAGCTTCGTTCGGATCGGGTTCAAGCCGAATATGTACAACACCCCCTCGTGAAGTAGCTTGTTGGTTTTGAACCTCTGGCCGGCTAATAGATTGGCTGCATGAAGATAATCCGGCTGGCTCTTATATCTACCGAGATCCGGCGGGCTCGGCACAGTGGTCTGTCATTGGGTGCGAAAGGAGGGCAGTTCGCGAAAGCGAAGGTAAAAATAACTTTCCTTCCAGTGCTTGTTCGAGGTCGGCATCTTATCGAAGAAGACGGGGCCGATCCGCGATTGGAAGAGGAAAGTACCCCACTCGGACTGTTTGGGATAGTAGAAGTAATGGAAAATTCTGGGGACTAAGGGAATGTCGTGCAGTTTGAAAAGGATTACTACGCCGCACAGCAACCTAAAAGAGTTGGGGACCAGTTGGCCGAGCGGGATGTGGAAATAATTACAAACCTCATAGATAAAGGGATGTAAAGGGAAGCGCAGACCGGCCACAAATTGATCACGAAAGAAGCAAACGGTGCCGATCGGCGGATTGTGGGGCCGATCGGAAGAGGTGGCCAAAGCTAATCTATGGTCAGGAGGAAGTTCGAATTCGTTAAGGAAGCGTCCTGCGTCAGTCTCGTCAAACCGGCTTACCATGGTCATATACCATAGGCCGGGAGAGGGATCTGAAGGCTGCGAGGTGCTAGCCATCGCCGGAACAATACCAAAGAAGAAAGGACCGAGGAGAGAAGAAAGACAAGATTGACGAAGGAGATCGAAACTATATTGAACGGAGACAAAGACCACCAGAAGGGAGAAAACGGAAGAAAGTAGAGATGGGAGAAGGCTTACTGGGAACGAAGCGTGAAGGAGGGGGTCGAAAGTTCGTCGGAGCGCCGAGACAAGCGAGCGTCGGGAAGCTGGGCACGAGAGGAAGCACCAAAAGCACGAAGGCAGGAACGATGGAAGGAAAATCTGCGTCGGCGCTTCATAAACCTTGGGCTCAGTCCATTGCAACCGTCCGATCCAGGTCATCGAAACAAACGTTAGCATCGGACTATCAGATTTGAACCGACGTGTGTCCAATCGAAGCTGATGCCCTCGTCGTACGATGACGGCGGACTTGCCAAGTGGCGATCAGCGATTGGGCGGCATTTAATGAGCACCATTATGTTGGACCCCGTGGTAGTTTTGATGTGATCAACCAAGTTGGTTAGGTCCTGCTGTGTTTGATCCCTGTGTTTGAGTGTGCAGGAGCTTAGGAACACAGGAAGTCGAGCGGAAGACGCAGCTAGCGAGAAGGATGGCACGGGAAGGGAGCCAACGGGCTCGGTGCGTCCGAAAGACGAGAGAGTTGCAGAAGAGTACTCCGGTGGGCGTGAAGAGCGTGCGCGACGCTCGAGGGACGTTAAGCCGGGACGGAAGGCTGCTCGAGGAGAAGGTCAGGAATTGGGTTCGGGTGAGCCCTATTCCGGTTGGCCGAAATCACCCAAAAGAACGGAACGTCGGAAGCTGGAAAAACCGAGCTGGAATCTGTGCTGCCAGCTTGGAGGCGCCTTCAACAGGTCAAATTTGACCGCTTATGCTGCGGATAAAGTTTTATCCGCTGACCGAGCTGGAGGCACCTTGAACCTTGTTGGAGGCGCCTTGGACTCTCGGAATAGACTTTCCAGGAGTTATATAAAGGCCCCTGGACCTAGGAATTCAACAACAACTCAAGCAATCAATCTGTAAGCAATTCCTAACAGTAGTTCTCAGCAATTAGAGTGTAAAAGGCTTCTCCGCCTTCAGAGAAGGAGAATTTTCTTAGTGCGCTTTTCACTGCCCTGAATTAACAACCTCCTTGGTTGTAACCAGGTTAAATTCTTTTTTCTGTTCTTAATTTTCTGTCTTTATTATTTTACTACTGCGTTTATTCTGAGTTGAAATCCGAGGAGGGTATTTTCGTTTTTGTTTTCAGCAATTCACCCCCTCTTGCCGGTCTCCGCTGCGCCAATAAGTGGTATAAGAGCCTGATCGCCTCAGAAGGACTAACCGCCAACTGAAGCACTACGATCAAGACGATGGCCGGAGCGAACATCCATCCCCCGAAGTTCGACGGAGACTTCGCCACATGAAAGCGCAAAATGGAGGTATTTTTTAAAACCGAATTTGACATTCTTTTAATAATGAAATATGACTATGCAGTTCCGAAAGACAAGGAGGAAAATACCTGGACGAAAAAGGAGCAAGCAGATTTCGTCGCCAACGGAATTGCTGAGTTCCACCTACTCAGCGTTCTACCGCCGCAAGAGATAAATCGGATCGGAAACTACGATTCCGCTAAAGATCTCTGGGAAAAATTCCTGGAACTTCACGAAGGTACTTCCGAAGCGAAGCTAGCGAAGCGCGACATCCTCCGGAACCAGTTAACGAACCTCCGAATGAACCAAGGCGAGAAGGTAGCGCAACTCCAAGCGAGAATCAAGGAGCTGATAAAGCAACTAACGAACCTTGGAGAAGAGGTAACCAACCGGGATTCTATCCGATACGCGCTCAATGCCTTCCCGAGAACTCCAGAGTGGGCCTCCTTAGTAGATGCGTACTACATCTCTAAGGACCTCGAGGTAAGTACGTTAGAACAATTATTTTCGACTTTTGAACTTCACGAATCTCGAGTTTCAGAACCCAACGGAGCAGAGAAGACAAGTCAAAACATTGCCTTAAAGGCAAAGATGAACAGTTCTGACTCCGAAGCCTCGGTCGACGAATCCGAAGCGACATTACTGGTAAGACGCTTCAATAAGTTTTTTAGTACTAACAAATTTAAATCGCAGAGGCATCATCGAAAGAAGAGGACGGTTCGTTCCTACAACTGCAACGAAGAGGGGCACATCAAAGATGACTGCCCAAAGCTAAAGAGAAAGGAGAAAGAAAGGGTAAAGTACAAGAAGCTAGAACCCTCCAAACACAAGAACCTAAAGGCCACGTGGGATGATTCGTCATCCTCCGAATCGGAAGTCGAAGAATTCTCGGGACTAGCACTGATGGCCAACCATCAGCTAGAAGAGACGTCCAGCTCAGAGATGAGCATTGACGAAGGGAGAGGAACGTCAGAAGAAAGCTGTAGTGAAGGGGGAGCATCACCAGATCAGGTAAGTAAGGTACGCGATCTAACCCCAAATCAATATTTTAGATTTATTAAAGCTCTTTCTAGATAATTAGATAAATTAGAAAAAGAAAATGAAAATTTGAAATCAGAAAATGAAAATTTAAAATTAGAAATTGAAAAATGATGCATGCTTAAAGAAATTTTCAAAGTCAAAAATTAGAATTTATGATAAATTAAATTGGTATATAAGGAAGCATCAAGGTCAACTTAGAAAAATACCAAGAAACTATGTATCCCCTAGATTTTTGAATAATCCTGTAGGAAGGAACCTCTATTGGGTTCCAAAATGTGTGCTTAATTAATTTTTCAAAAATTAAAAAGCTTACAGTGAGAAAATTAAACATTGAAATTCTTTATGGAAGCTTTGTCTAAGGAAGTGGTTGTTGCTCCAATAACCAAGAAGGCCTAGTGTCTCGCCACGACCTGAAAGCTAAAATATTGAAAGAAAATGTTTAATTAACTTTCTGAAAAAGTATTAAACAAGTATTAAATAATGCTTTGAAAGTTTATCAAATATTTGTTAAAATAAACAAAAATTCCTAAGAATTTTTTTTTTCTAACTTAATTTTTTTTTGGGTTAGAAATTTTTTTGGGAGAATTCTAAAAGTTCATTCACTTGACTTAGAAATTTTTTTGAGAACTCTTGAACATTTACTTAGGAGTTTTTTTTAACTTAGCATTTTTTTGTCTTCAAAAATTCACTTTTAACTTGGAAAATTTTCAAAAACTTCAATCTTACTTGAAAATTCTTAAGACCCCATTTTTGCTGTGATCAAAGGGGAAAAAAAAGTACAAGTTTAGGGGGAGTTAGAGAAAACTTAAATTTTTTTTAGTGTTGCAATTTTACTAATTGAAAAAATTATTCTTCACTTGTTAGTTTAGTAATTTTTTCTTTAAAATTACTGTTTATGTCTATTTTTAACCGTAACTTGAACTTGGGTTGATACACATCAAAAAGGGGGAGATTGTTGGACCCCGTGGTAGTTTTGATGTGATCAACCAAGTTGGTTAGGTCCTGCTGTGTTTGATCCCTGTGTCTGAGTGTGCAAGAGCTTAGGAACACAGGAAGTCGAGCGGAAGACGCAGCTAGTGAGAAGGACGGCACAGGAAGGGAGCCGACGGGCTTGATGCGTCCGAAGGACGAGAGAGCTGCGGAAGAGTACTCCGGTGGGCGTTAAGCGCTAGCGGATGAGAGGGAAGTGCACAAGGTTATCGAGGCGAGAAGTTGGAGTGGAGCCCTATTCGGAATAAATAGCCCGGAGTTATTCCAGGTGCCCCCACCACTGAGGTGTTATCAGTTGTGCACCGTTGTGCGGATAAAGTTTTATCCGCTGACCGAGCTGGAGGCGCCTTGAACCTTGTTGGAGGCGCCTCCACCCTCGGGATAGACTTTCCAGGAGCTATATAAAGGCCCCTGGACCTAGGAATTTAACAACAACTCAAGCAATCAATCTGTAAGCAATTCCTAGCAGTAGTTCTGAGCAATTAGAGTGTAAAAGGCTTCTCCACCTTCAGAGAAGGAGAATTTTCTTAGTGCGCTTTTCACTGCCCTGGATTAACAACCTCCTTGGTTGTAACCAGATTAAATTCCTGTTTCTGTTCTTAATTTTCTGTCTTTATTATTTTACTACTGCGTTTATTCTGAGTTGAAATCCGAGGAGGGTATTTTCGTTTTTGTTTTCAGCAATTCACCCCCCTCTTGCCGGTCTCTGCTGCGCCAACACATTACTCGCGCGTGGGCAACTTAATGAGGATTGGCCCGAATTCCGAGGAGACCCGACGACCCCGACCGCCCCCAAAACAGTAGCGCAACAAGCAACGAATGAAAACTAGAACTACCAAGGCATAATCATCAACTCGTCGGTCGACCAAGCGAAGATATACTTTCGGGAGTGGCAAAGAGGTGTACTCCAGCCGACCGGGTGTCCAGTCAGTCGGACTCAGCGTCTCCTTCGACTAGACTTGAATGGGAGGCATGTGATTCGGATATAAGGACGGAGGATCCTCGTTGGCTGAAGGTCAACAACACATGGAGGTCAAAGGTCAAGAGATTCAACCTGGGACTGGCCGACCGGACGAAGCGGACCGACCGACCGGGCGATGCAGACCGACCGGCCGGGAACCCCCCCCCCCCCCGAACCGAGTGAAGACAATCCGACTGGGGGTCGGGTTTCTGATGCTCTAAGGAAAAAGGGTTTCAAGGCCGAGCGGATGTCCGTTCGGCCGGGGCACAGGCAACAGAGGCAGCAACAATCTCATCTGAGCATACGGTCGGGAATCCTCCCGATCGGGCAAATACCTACAACCGGCGACAGAAGTGATACGCCTGCCGAGCGGCCGTCCCGCTCGGCCCTGAAACAGACAGGGAACGCAAGAGGACAAAGGAGACAGGGGATAACATCATCTTCGAGACACCTGCCACCGACAAATAGCAGAGTTGGTGGCCGAGCCGTACACAGGATCATACGGCGGAAGCTTCCACCGTCACATCCGGGATATGCTCGGATGATTGCGGAATGGTGCCAGAGGTACTTTTCTGACAGAGGCTTGTTAAGGTATGTTTGGGGAAGCGTGCACGCATAGAGAAGCGTGCCCGCGCCTCCCCGGGGTCCTATATAAGGACCTCCAGACGTCGACAAAGGTATGCGCAAATCTTTACTGTAGTCACATTACGCTGTCTCTCTCGTTGCCTGACTTGAGCGTCGGAGGATCATCGCCGGGAAACCCCTCCCGGCTCGACTTCTTTGCAGGTTCACCAGAGAGCTACACCACCAGTCGGAGACAGCGAAGCGTGCCACGTCCCCAGCGTCCGTCGACTCAGCGCTTGGAAGGGTTCCGGTCGCCCTGGGGGATGAAACTTTATCCCCCCAATGTTCAGAACGCATTAGACGTGTTCTGGTCAAAGATGCTGGTCCGGGCGCCCCGAACTAGTAAAGTCAACCCATGTTGACTTTTTCATCGGGGACCACTGCTCTGGCTCGGTTCGGCTCGGTCCGAGTCTTCTACTCCAGATCCGCTCGCTTGGGTGATCTCTGCCATCCGGAAAAGGGCTCACCCGAACCCAACTTCCGGTCTTCTTAAGCAGCTTTCCGATCCGGCTTCTCGTCCCTCGGAATCGTTGTGTGTTTCCTTCTTGTCCACCAGCGTACTCATCCGCAGTCTTCGTCCCTCGGTCGCACCCCGTGCCGATCTTCTCGCTAGCTGCGTCTCTTGCTTCCCGAGCAATCTTCGGCTCAGGTTTTCATCCTTCGGAACCACCGCACGCTTCCTTCTCGCCCACCGGGGTACTCTTCCGTATCACCTCATCCCTCGGACGCACCGCGTGCCGTCCTTCTCGCTATCTGCGTCTTCCGCTCGAGTACCTGTACTCCTAAGATCCTGCACACTTAGATACAGGTTAGAAACATCACAAGACTTAACTTAACTTGTTGATCATACCAAAACAACCTTGGGTTCCAACAAATGTGACAAATGATTTATCTCAAGAGTCAGTTCTAGATCTCTACTTTTTTTAATGTTAATACAAAATGAACTTTAATACGTTAACAATGTTGTATTAATTGATGAGAAGGTAAATCGTTTAAACTCAAAACTTAAATTGTGGAGATTTTTTTTAAAAAAAATTATGCTTTTAGTTAAGTATAGCTGATCCTGTCTGTAATATGTGTCAGATGGATCGCCCGACGAGATGGGCGGAATGTTGATCGAGTCGCGATGTCTCGGAGGGGGGGTGAGGTATGCTGAGATGACTCTATGTTGACCAAGTTTTCGAAAGTCCTCTAGTCAACGCTACCCTGCAGCCAGTGATCGGGTCCCCCGGGCCCTGGTACCCCGAGGCTCGAGGCAGATACAACAAATATATAAGTAACAGACTAATACCAAAATAATAATAAAATAAATAAAGAGTGAGAACGGTAACGTACCCTGGCCCAGGGGGCGCCGTCGGATAGGACGCGACTTGAGCAGTCGTGACCCGGAAGAGCAGATGATTCTGATCAGGTTGGAGAGAGGAATCTAACGACACAAAGCAAGATACGGCACGGAGCCAGAAGACGAGCTGTAGGTCGGGAAATAATAACGACACGCAAGCCGAGCTAAGACACCGACACACAGGCCGAAATAAGACATCGATACGTAGACCGAGATAGGATAGCGGTATGCAAACCGAGATAAGATGCCGGCACGTAGACCGGACGACGAGATCGACACGCAGACCTAGCAGTACTAGTGACACGCCGACCAGGAAATACTAGTGGTATGCAGGCCGAGAGATACTTAATGGTACGCAATTCGAAAAATACTAGCAGCACACAGACCGAGAGGTACTAACGACACGCAAGCCGGGAAATACTAACGGCACGTAGGCCGGGAAATACTAGCGGCATGTAGGCCGGGAAATACTAGCGGCATGCAAGCCCGAGATAACAATAGGCCGCGCGCTGAAATACAACAACATATAAAACGAGAACCAGGCAACGACACGAAGGCCGGACCACAACGAGAACGGAATACAATCAAATCAATGATAGCAATAATAGTGGCTAGCTCGATGTTAGGGGACCCACCGAATCAGTATTAAGAAGGTTGCGCTTGGCCACCGTAGACCGAGAGAGAGGTAGGTAGCTTGGAGGCGGCGCTTGGGCTACCAGCATGCGGAGGGAGGTTGTGCGGCCGGCCGACGGCTGCCACTGCTGGTGGCGACGTCGCAAGGGCTAGCAATGGCAGCAGTCTCTTCAAACGACGAGGAGGAATAGAACGTCGGAGGGTTGCCGGCATGAGAGGAGCAAGCATGTGTGCTGCCGGTGAGAGGGGAGGCAGCGAAGCGACTCCAACGTCCTTCCCTTTGTGGAGGGCGGCGGAAGAACAAGCGCTCAGAAGCCCTGTCGGAAGAGACCCATCCGCAGAAGGAAGAAGGGGGCGGCAAGAGACGAAGAAGAAGCTTTCTTCCTTGTTTGCACCGGCGGCGGGGTTGGCCTGAGGTTCTGGTGCCGCTCGACGGCGTTCACGTCGAAAGGGCCGGAGAAGTCTGCCCATGAGAGGAGAGATGGGCGGCGACGGTGTGCTGAGCAGCGATCGCGAAGAGACGATGGAGTGGGAGAGAAAGAGAGAGCTGCCGGCGTCGGATGTGACCGGCGCCCCGGCGCCGGAGATGGATGAATTGGCTTCTTCCTCCTTGGTAGCGGCGGCCTCTCACCCCAAATCAGGCCCCTCTCAAGCTCGAGATGTAGTCTGGTCGTAGAAGAAAGGAGAGGAGAAGAAGTGGAGGTCGGTGGCCAGCGCCGGCGCTGACGAGGAGCTTGGGAGGAAGCACAAGATCACCCTGGCGGCTGCCGCTACCCCACGAACCAAGCCCTCTCCTTTTCTTAGTGATCTACAGTACTCTAAAAAGGAACTCCCAAATGACTAAACTGCCCTTCCTCCACATCCTAATTACTACTCTACCATCCAATATATCCACATCAATAGCTAAAAGTAAAATAATGAAATATAATTTGAATAACAATTAAACAAAATGAGGGAAATATATAAGATAGATGGAGATGAAACTCCTATCAGTTTTACATATCTGAAAAAGAGATTTTAATAAAGATATCATTAACAAAATAGTGTGCAATTTGTTATAATTAAAAAAGAGCTTCCTAAGTCTTGTGTGATTGTCTTATGCTTGTTAGGTTAAAAGAACTTTTTTTTAAGTCTACATAGAGAATAGATCCCTTGAAATAAAAGACTACATCTAGGTGTCTAATAGCTTGAGATATCATGTTGGTGAAAGTTAAAAGAAACCTGTGGTAAGACTAAACACACTTTACCATAGTGTTAACTGATTAGGAAATAATATATACAAAATTTAATATAGGTAAGATGAAAATGTTAAGATATGTATATGTGCTACGGGATAAATTTTGAGAACAATTAAGTAACTTCAATAATTGATAAAACAGGAAAAAAAGTAAATTGGGATGATATGGACACACAACTAATGCCTTCTATAACCGAACAAATTGAATCGTTTAGAGTTGACAAAAAAAAACAAGATAAAAAGAAAATTATGGTTAATATATTAAAAGTGATTTAGTTGTTTGAATCTTTACTAGTTATATAGCTGACCACACTTAGTGAGATAAGATTTGATTGTTATTGTAATATTTACTAATTACATAGCATTGTATAGACTATAGAATTCAATAGTAGGTAAGATCCATGTAGCTAACCCAAATAAATTGATTGGTGTTGATGAAAAAAATGGTACTACTACATGTGTGATTCATTTCACAAATATATGAACATAAACAGATCTAGAGAGAAAAAGTAGGAATCACTTAATTCACACATTACAATCAATAACCTCAAAGCAATACCTTGCGCAAAAATGGATTTGTAGAACCAAAAATGAATAAAGTGGAAGAGAAAGTGAGGAAACACTACCTTCTGAGCACTTATTCTTAGATAAGGACAGATCCTCTGGCTGCTTCCCGGACGAGGTGGAAGGTACAGACAACTTATCTTTTTCTTTTGAATCCATAACCCTCGAAGCCGTTGGCGGAGACTTCTCCAAATGCTTGTCGAGGGAATCGCTGAATCTCTTCCGATCTGCACCTCCAATCTTCAACTTCGGCTCACTCCCTCCCTTGTCCCTATACATATCTGCCTCCCAAGAACTCACTCAATTTTATCGCTCAAAAACCTGCTCGAACTAGTTTCACCATATCGGAGGAAAGGTAACCCCCCAAAAAAGGGGGAAACCCTGAAATCGAAAAGCAAAAGCAACTCTATTTCCAAGAGGCGCTCGGTTTCAAGAAATCAGACGAAAGATTTCGCGATCTTGAGAACAAAAGTCTCGATTCTCCCACTGGAGAAGAGACGAGGAGGAAGGAGCGAGGGCGGAATGCTCACGCCTTAATGATCGGATGGAGGGTAAAAAGGTAATTTACGGATGAATTGAGAAATTCCGAAAATGGAATGGTGCGTCTCTGGGTGAGTATCTTAAAGATGATTGCATCAGAACCGTCAGATGTATCGTCGGAATTGCATGTCCTCGTCTAGGACGGTAAATGAATCAAGCGTTCGTGAACAAGTTTGGTGTTCAGCTCGGTAAGAACTTGTTTATGTTCGTTCAATATACATTAGATTAATTAAACAAACAAGCTTGAACACATATGTGTTCAGCTCGTTAACGTTCGTGAACAATGTTCGTGAACAATGTTCACGAACAATATTTATTAATAAAATTCTTTTCAATATGCTAAATAAACAATAAAATAAAATAAAATAAATAAATAAATTTAAATTATCAATCTTAATAACCAATCAAACAATTAAAAGTTTCAAACAATCAAACAAGCTTGAATTGAGAGCTTGATAACAACTAAACGAACTAAGCTCAAACCAAACTCAAGCCAAGCTTGAATTGAGAGCTTGATAACAACTAAACGAACTAAGCTCAAACCAAACTCAAGCCAAGCTTGAATTGAGAGCTTGATAACATCTAAACGAACCAAGCTCAAGCCAAGCTTCAAACAAACTCAAGCTCATAAAAAATAAACTAAGTCAAGCTTGAACACTCATTTCAAAAGCTTGGTTCATTTTAAGCTCGGCTCGGCTCAGTTATCTTATCAAGCAAGCTTGAACACCTTAAAGCTCAGCTCGGCTCGACTTGTTTACAGCCCTATCCTCGTCTCCCAACTTTATCGGTTTGTTTGAGCCATGTATTAAAGAAAGATTTATAGAGTTTTAGATTAACCCATGATTTCAAAATTATTTATTTATCTATCTATTAAGCATATTTTTTTTTGTCTTCGACTTTCTTTTTGTGATAGATGTTGATTTTATATATGCTGTCTATTTATTTGACAAAAAAGAGCTACACAATCTAATTCACATAAAAAAAAATATGTACTCATTGTCGTTGAACTAATAGGTAGCTATCTGAAACTAAACATCATAAAGAGCACAAGCCCTACGACTGACATTTGGGCGGTCGTTCCCAACCTCTACACACTGGAACTCCCTCTAATACGTTGCCAATGGTGTCTCCTTCAGCGTCCGTCTTCACCGGTTCTTTTTCAACGTCCCTCCAGGGTGCTTCGTCGTGGTTGCCCTGACTCGTGCCCACAACGGTGGTAGTCCGCAGTGGCTCTTGGCGCGGCAATGCAAGTACGCACTCCAATCGCTTCACGCTCCGAGCTTTACGGAGAGTAGGAGCCTTGTGGATTGGAACGACGATAGAGGCGTCGACGTCCGCTGTTGCTGGCGCCTGTCCTTGTCGACCATGACAATCAACATCTTGTGTTGTGTCATTTATCATCCTCCTCTTCGGCGGCCGTCCACGACGCTTACGCACCGCCGAGGAACCATCTCCACAACCACTATTAACCTCTGTAGTCTGCGGTGCCAATGCTTGTTTTGGCCCAGTGCGGTCAGTATCCTTACAAACGCAACTTCTGCACTTGGGAGGTCTTCCGCGGCGCTTAGACATGGAGGGAGGGGGCATGGAGGGAGGGGATAATTGCTTGGCGCCACGAGGGCTAGGTTCAGGCAGCAACCGTGTGGACTTTGGTTCCTTGTGGGTATCATTACAGCATCCACACTTCTTGGGCGGTCGTTCGCGGCGCTTACACATGGAAGCAGGCAATTGCTCCTTGGCAACAGGGATGGCGGCGGGGATGATCACCACGGCATGGGTTCCAATACAAGCGATAGGGATTTTCTGCAGGCAGCTCATAGTAAATTAATAAATAGTAAATACTCGTGAAAAAGCATTATAAGAACGCATTTATTAACAAAACCTTTAGGTAATTAATGGCTATCAAGAAGAACTAAGATGTTCAAAAGTGCACCAACAAGTCAGCTTGGAATTTTAAAGCTTTGTTCATGAGAAAAACTTGTCAATAATTCATAAACAAACTGTTTGTAGGTTCATTAGTATAAAGTATCCAACACTATAATATATAGCCTGAGATTTATTAGTAATGACTTTGTTTCCACATATAAAATTCCATTTACATGGCAGATAATTAATTAGGATAATCATGAAGATCCATTGATATGTCATCATCCGAGAGCCCACATATCAAATTCCAATAGTATTGATTGATGCATTCAAACTTACAAATCTTTACTTGGAAGATCAGTCAAATTTTCCAAGCTCAGCTCAGCCTAATTTTCATAGTTTCATCTTTACAGGTAACTATACTATAACTTATGGAATAAAGATGTACTATGGATCCTAGATTTATGGGAATTGTCTCCAGACTGAATCTTGGATATATTTTGAAAGTTTTCAATCATGTAGAACATGATCAACTTCAAGTTACTTTTTTGTGGCAGTAAACTTGAGTGTTCCAAAGCTACGGGACTAAAATTTTGCAACATATACAAAGATTAATGAAAGAGTTCACTAGCTAGCTATTCTACCAAGTGTTGTTTGTTAGACATGATTTAGATTGTTTATCAACTACAAATGCAAATCCTAAGGATTATATGTTTATGTTTCTCGTAAAAGTGGCCACTTTCTTTCATTCTTTTCAATTTCACATGAACAACAGACCAAGTTAAAAAAAAAAAAGGTCAGTATAATGCAACCAAGTTAATTTGAAACTGAAGAACCCACAACGAAATCAGTAACAATTTGCCTCTTGAATAAATCAGACGTACCTGTTCTTCGGAGCGTCCTGATTTTGGTGGTCTGCCGCGACCTCGGCGTTTGGGAACTGCAAAGACATTGTCTCCAGTATTTCCACGGATCATTGCAGGACTAACTGGCTCTGCTTTGTCACGCTGGACCTCACCACGGATGCTGATGGTAGAAATTGATGCCTCGTAGCAAGGGAGAGCGAGTATGAACTCCAATTTTTCGTCACTATGTTTGTCGTATCGCACGAGAATCTTATCATCCCTTGTCATTGGCAGAGGAATCAACTCTGTTCTCGATTGGCCGTGGTCATAGTTGGTGCGGGCAATCGCACCTGCGTCGATTATTCTTTCCCACTTCGGAGGCCGACCACGGCGCTTACGCTTCAAGGAACCACCGCAATTGTTGTCGCCATTCTCGATCACCACCAACGGCGGCGGCATTGCTGGCTCAGATCCGCACTGACGATCAATAGAAGGGTTTCCGACTCCGCTCCTCTTGGGCGGCCGTCCGAGACGCTTAGGGATGAAAGGAGGCAGCAATTGCGGCAGAGCGGAAGCGACCACGGCCTGGTGAGGGCGGAGGGCCATCGACGCGGGCCCATGTGGCTGCATGCTTGGCGGCTGCGGCGATGCTTAGTTGTCGTGGACCGTCACGTAGCGACCGGGCGCGCCCTGGGCGAACTCGCCCATGCGAGTGAGCTTGCCGAGGTAGTAGGGGAGGAGCCGGTCGTGCGCCCATGGAAGCCCGTCATAGTTCGCGCGGATGTAATCGGAGATCGCCGCCTCCGTCGATCCGTCCTCCTCCTCGAAGTGGTGGATTGCAGCCGCGATCATCTGCATTCGCCGCAAATCCAAATCAATAAAAGAAAATAACAAAACAAGGGTTTGAAATCTTGAGAAAAGAAAATAACCAGGGCATACGGAGGGTGATCCGGTATGCAATGATTCGACGGGATAATGGCGGCGGCCATTTTCCGCTCAACGTGATGGAGACGGAAGCCGAAGGAGGAGGAGGAGGAAGAGATCGTGATCTCCGCACTGGGGTGCCCTGGGGTTTGGATTGCTACCGGCGATAGTCATATCGATGCATAAACTTTGAACGAGTCCTCTCTCTCTCTCCATATTCCAATTAATAAATATTAATTTTATGGAAACGTACGTATATCAAAATAACTTCGGCAATTTATCAAATGCACCTAAATATTTTAATTGACCAAAAGACATATACTATTTTAATATTTACCAAATGACATACTTTTTTAAGTGCACTTTCTTTTTTATCTTTCTGACAAATCAAATTTTTTTTTGTCGTTTTTCTTTTCTCCCTCTTCTCTTTCCTATCTTCTCTTTCATCAATGACATTTAAAATTTAGTTAACTTTTTGATAACATTTTAATACATTTAGAGAAGCTAAAATAAACTATGAATAGCAAATTTGAGCTCCTTATAATATCAGGAATCCACAGGAACTGAAATGAGTGTAATCTGAGGTCTCTAGGTCCATCAGTGGGTTTCGGTCAAAACCCACTTATAGACCTAGAGAGGTCCGATTGCACTCATTTCAGTTTCTATGGATTCCTAGTGTTGCAAGGAGTTCAAATATGCTATTCATTGTTTATTTTGACTTTTAGAAGGTGTTAAAATACAAGAAGAAAGAATCAGCAAAAAAAATTCAAATCAAGCATATTAGGCCCAACGTGGGTCTGATATGAAAATTTTCCTAATTTTTCATCTCACATTTTCTAGGTTATCAAATATGTTAAGTTTATGAACTTGTGTAAGATGGAGAATTCTGAAAAAAAAAAAAAAATTGAACTTCAAGAATATTAAATTTTGAATTTTAAAATATTTAAGTTTGAATTTAAAAAATATTAATATTTAATATTAAAATATTTATGTTTGAAAAATATTAAATTTTAAAATATTTAAGTTTAAATTTCAAAAATATTTAATTTTGAATATTAAAATATTTAAGTTTGAATTTTAAAAATATTGAATTAAAATATTGAATTTTAAATTTTAAAAATATTGAATTTTAAAATATTTAAGTTTGAATTTTAAAATATTTAATTTTTAATATTAAAATATTTAAGTTTGAAAAATATTGAATTTAAAATTTTAAAATATTTAAGTTTTAATTTCAAAAATATTGAATTTAGAATTTAAAAATATTTAATTTTGAATTTCAAAAATATTTAATTTTAAATATTTAAATATTTAAGTTTGAAAAATATTAAAATTTTGAAATTATTAGAAATATGAAATTAAGTATACTTTTAAAATTAATCAGGAATTAATTAAAGTTTTGAAATTAACTAAAGTGATTTTGATTAGTTAAATTGAATTAATTAAGTTAACTTAATTGAATTGAGTTTAATTAATTTAGATTTGATTAACTACGATTTATTTTAAACCTACGCTCATCTCACCCTTTTCTAGATTTACAATTAGGGAACCTTATAAGTTTTTGTGAGATGATTAATTTAATCTTTAATTTAAATTTAAGGATTGATTTACTTTTGAGTTAGACTAAGATTTACCAGTTTAGTCAATTAAATATTTATTTTAATAATTGACTTCCAGACTGTGGCGAGACACTAGACCTTCTTAGGTATGAGATCATCCACCACTTCTAGACAAAGCCTTTCAAATAAATTGAATATTTAATTTCCTTTCTAAAAATCCTAGGTCTAACTAGTCAAATGTGAATTAAGCTTAGGTCCTTATCTAGTCTAGTCTAAGTATGTATAGTGAAAGCAATAAAACAAGCATCAAGCAAGTCTATCTAATGATAAAAATGATTTTTTATTGGCTCTCCTGGATCATAGTCTCGATAGGGTCCATTAAGGTAGTGGATTTGATCCTTGAGAATCTAATATTGACCAAGTCCAACTTGATTAATCAAGTTAGACTTGGGGACCCATGCTTGGACCATATTTCTATTTGATCGATTCACTAAAGACAAGTAAGACTTGAATCGATTTCTAGCCTTGCATCCAAGTCCGGTTCTATTGTATACGACCCTTTGTTTTCGAAATATGTTAGAGGGGGGGGGGGATGAATAGCTCGTCTCATGCAATTGCTTTTTCTTTGATGATGATATGCAGTGAAAAATACCCAAGCAATGCTAATACTTAGGATTTACTTGGTATCCATCTCAAGAAGAGGTGACTAATCTAAGGATCCACACACAACACGTTCTCCACTAATAAAAACTTCTTGGTCGCAGCCGGAGGCAGAGAAGCCTCGTACAAACTCCCACAACAAAATAAAACACACGCAAGAAGAAAAATAAGAATACAAATGAAAATCCTTTCTTTTTGCTTACTTGTTACTTGTTGTTGCCTCTT
The DNA here is from genome assembly GCF_018446385.1 of Zingiber officinale. NCBI lineage: Eukaryota > Viridiplantae > Streptophyta > Magnoliopsida > Zingiberales > Zingiberaceae > Zingiber > Zingiber officinale. The sequence continues at coordinate 5,254,087 of NC_056000.1, read as the reverse complement.
GAACCTTGGAAGTGCACCAGTACTTGCCCCCAAGAGCGTTCAAGAATTGGCGGAGAAGAATCGCTCGCAACGACCATATACAGTGTTCCCAATCGATTGGGCTTTGCCCCAATCGATTGCCACGTCACATTCCAGCCATCGTAGCCATCCATCACCTGCATCATGTGCAACGGTCAAATCTCAATCGATTGACCAATCGATTAGAGAGGCTTGAATTGATGGACCGATCGATTCAGAGCGCCTTTGTGTTTTTTTGAAGAAAACCCGAATCGATTCACCAATCAATTCCTTCTGCCTCACATTCTCGAGAGAAAAACTGAGCCTAATTGATCGGCTAATCGATTGACAGCTTTCAATCGATCAACTGATCGATTCAAAAGCTCACTGTTCGCTCAAAAACTCTCCCAATCAATTGACCAATCGATTGGGGAAGTTTTGATCGATTACTCAATCGATCAAGACAGTTTCTGCACCAAATCATGTCAACCAATCGATTTGTTGGACCCCGTGGTAGTTTTGATGTGATTAACCAAGTTGGTTAGGTCCTGCTGTGTTTGATCCCTGTGTCTGAGTGTGCAGGAGCTTAGGAGCACAGGAAGTCGAGCGGAAGACGCAGCTAGCGAGAATGACGACACGGGAAGGGAGCCGACGTGCTCGGTGCGTCCGAAGGACGAGAGAGCTGCGGAAGAGTACTCCGGTGGGCGTGAAGAGCGTGCGCGGCGTTCGAGGGACGTTAAGCCGGGACGGAAGGCTGCTCGAGGAAAAGGTCGGGAATTGGGTTCGGGTGAGTCCTATTCCGGTTGGCCGCAATCACCCAAAAGAACGGAGCATCGGAAGCTGAAGAAACCAAGCTGAAAAATGGAGCTGCCAGCTTGGAGGCGCCTCCAGCAGGCTTGGAGGCGCCTTCAACCCTGTTGAAGGCGCCTTTAACAGGTCAGATTTGACCGTTTGCGTTGCGGATAAAATTTTATCCGCTGACCGAGCTGGAGGCACCTTGAACCTTGTTGGAGGCGCCTTGGACCCTCGGGATAGACTTTCCAGGAGCTATATAAAGGCCCCTGGAACTAGGAATGAATCAACAACTCAAGCAATCAATCTGTACTCAATTCCTAGCAACTAAGTGAGTGTTCTAAGTGTAAAAAGGCTTCTCCGCCTACAGTAAAGGGATTCTGATAGTAGAGCTTTTCATCGCCCTGGATTAACAACCTCCTTGGTTGTAACCAGGTTAAATTCTGTTTCTGTTTCTTTTTCTGTCTCCTTAATTTAGTTGTTATTTTATTGCTGATTTAAATTCTGAGTTGAAATCCGAGGAGGGTATAGTTTGTTTTTGTTTTCAGCAATTCACCCCCCTCTTGCCGGTCTCCGCTGCACCAACAAGTGGTATCAGAGCCTGATCACCTCTGAAGGACTAACCGCCAACTGAAACACTACGATCAAGACGATGGCCGGAGCTAACATCCATCCCCTGAAGTTCGACGGAGACTTCGCCACTTGGAAGCGCAAAATGGAGGTATTTTTTAAAACGGATTTTGATATTCTTATTACAATGAAATATGGTTTTGCAGCGCCGAAAGACAAAGAAGAAAACACATGGAGCAAGAAGGAGCAAGCCGATTTCGTCGCCAACGGAAAGGCAGAGTTCCACCTGCTCAGTGTGCTGCCGCCGCAGGAGGTAAATCGGATCGGAAGCTACGACTCAGCGAAAGATCTCTGGGAGAAATTCCTGGAGCTTCACGAAGGTACTTCCGAAGCGAAGCTAGCGAAGCGCGACATCCTCCGGAACCAGTTAACGAACCTCCGGATGAACCAAGGCGAGAAGGTAGCGCAACTCCAAGCTAGAATCAAGGAGCTGATAACGCAACTAACGAACCTTGGAGAAGAGGTAACCAACCGGGATTCCATCCGATACGTGCTCAATGCATTCCCGAGAACTCCAGAGTGGGCCTCCTTAGTAGATGCGTATTACATCTCTAAGGACCTCGAGGTAAGTACTTTAGAACAATTATTTTCGACTTTTGAACTTCACGAATCTCGAGTTTCAGAACCCAACGGAGCAGAGAAGACAAGTCAGAACATTGCCTTAAAGGCAAAAATGAACAGTTCTGACTCCGAAGCCTTAGTCGACGAATCCGAAGCGGCACTACTGGTAAGACGCTTCAATAATTTTTTTTGTACTAACAAATTTAAATCGCAGAGGCATCATCGAAAGAAGAGGACGGTTCGTTGTTACAACTGTAACGAAGAGTGACACATCAAAGATGACTGCCCAAAGTTGAAGAGAAAGGAGAAAGAAAAGGAAAAGCCAAAATACAAGAAACCAGAACCCTCTAAGTACAAGAATCTGAAGGCTACTTGGTCAGATTCGTCAACCTCTGAGTCGGACATCGAAGAATTCTCAGGGTTAGCGCTATTGGCGAACCATCAACCGGAAGAAGACTCAAGCTCAGAGATGAGCATCGATGAAGGGGGAGGGACATCAGAAGAAGAAAGCAGCAGTGAAGGGGGAGCATCACCAGACCAGGTAAGTAAGGTGCGCAATCTAACCCTAACTCATTCTTTTAAATTTATCAAGTCTCTTTCTAAAGAGTTAGATCAATTAGAAAAAGAGAATGCTGAACTAAAGTTGAACCTAGCAAGAGCATGCCCGTTAGAAATGTATGATCATCTAAAATCAGAAAATGAAAATTTGAAATTAGAAATTGAAAAACTGAAATATGATGCATGCTTAAATCAATTTCCAATTTCAAAATTAAGAATTTATGGTAAATTAAATTGTTATATAAGGAAGCATCAAGGTCAACTTAGGAAAATACCAAGAAACTATGTACCCCCTAGATTTTTGAATAATCCTGTAGGAAGGAACCTCTATTGGGTTCCAAAATCTGTACTTAATTAATTTTTTCAAAAATTAAAAGCTTACAGTGAGAAAATTAAACATTGAAATTCTTTATGGAAGTTTTGTCTAAGGAAGTGGTTGTTACTCTAATAATCAAGAAGGCCTAGTGCCTCGCCACGACCTGGAAGCTAAAATATTGAAAGAAAATGTTTAATTAACTTTCTGAAAAAGCATTAAACAAGAATTAAATAATGCTTTGAAAGTTTATCAAATAGTTGTTAAAATAAACAAAAATTCCTTAGAATTTTTTTAAAAATTCTAACTTAATTTTTTTGGTTAGAAATTTTCCTCTGGAAAATTCTAAAAGTTCATTCACTTGACTTAGAAATTTTTTTGGGAACATTTACTTAGGATTTTTTTTTACTTAGAATTTTTTTTTAAAATTTATTTTAACTTAGCAATTTTTTTTCAAAAATTCATTTTTAACTTAGAAAATTTTCAAAAAACTTCAATCTTACTTGAATATTCTTAAAGACCCCATTTTTGCTATGATCAAAGGGGGAGAGAAAAGTACAAGTTTAGGGGGAGTTAGAGAAAACTTAAATTTTTTTTTAAAAGTGTTGCAATTTTATTAATTGCAAAAAATTATTCTTAACTTGTTAGTTTAGTAATTTTTCTTTAAAATTACTATTTTTTGTCTATTTTTAACCCTAACTTGAACTTGGGTTGATGCACATCAAAAAGGGGGAGATTGTTGGACCCCGTGGTAGTTTTGATGTGATCAACCAAGTTGCTTAGGTCCTGCTGTGTTTGATCCCTGTGTCTGAGTGTGCAGGAGCTTAGGAGCACAGGAAGTCGAGCGGAAGACGCAGCTAGCGAGAAGGACGGCACGGGAAGGGAGCCGACGGGCTCGGTGCGTCCGAAGGACGAGAGAGCTGCGGAAGAGTACTCCGGTGGGCGTGAAGAGCGTGCGCGGCGTTCGAGGGACGTTAAGCCGGGACCGAGGGACGTTAAGCCGGGACGGAAGGCTGCTCGAGGAGAAGGCCGGGAATTGGGTTCAGGTGAGCCCTATTCCGGTTGGTCGTAATCACCCAAAAGAACGGAGCATCGGAAGCTGAAGAAACCAAGCTGAAAAATGGAGCTGCCAGCTTGGAGGCGCCTTCAACAGGGTTGAAGGCGCCTTCAACAGGTCAGATTTGACCGTTTGCGTTGTGGATAAAGTTTTATCCGCTTACCGAGCTGGAGGCGCCTTGAACCTTGTTGGAAGCGCCTTGGACCCTCGGGATAGACTTTCCAGGAGTTATATAAAGGCCCCTGGAGCTAGGAATGAATCAACAACTCAAGCAATCAATCTGTACTCAATTCCTAGCAACTAAGTGAGCGTTCTAAGTGTAAAAAGGTTTCTCCGCCTACAGTAAAGGAGATTCTGATAGTAGAGCTTTTCATCGCCCTGGATTAACAACCTCCTTGGTTGTAACGAGGTTAAATTCTGTTTCTGTTTCTTTTTCTGTCTCCTTAATTTAGTTGTTATTTTATTGCTGATTTAAATTCTGAGTTGAAATTCGAGGAGGGTATAGTTTGTTTTTGTTTTCAACAATTCACCCCTCTCTTGCCGGTCTCCGCTGCACTAACACGTTTGACCCCCAATCAATTGGCCAATCGATTGACAAGTAGAAAAATGCGTAGAACTTGAAACGTGCTTCGTTTCACATCCGAGATCACCTCATTCTGATATCCAAGTTAAAAGTTATGACCTTCGAAAGTTTACTACGCCCGAATTTCCTAGTTCCATGCCAACCCCCTATTGGACTTACGACCGCTAAGTGTTCGGTCAACTTTTGACCCATCTGGACTTCCTTTCACTAGATGTCCGACCACCCTTAACCCATCTGGATTTCATTATACCAAGTATCCGATCAATCCTTTGACCTACTTGGACTTTTCAATATCAGGTGTTCGGTCAACCTTGACCCACCTGGATTTCCACATGTCTGACTTCACTCACCAGGTCTTTTCATCTTCCTAGCTTCACTCACTAGGACTTTCCATCTACCTTGCTTCACTTAGCAGGTCTTTCCATCTGCCTAGCTTCACTCACTAGGACTTCCCATCTGCCTAGCTTCATTCACTAGGATTTTTCCATTGCTCAGTTTCACTCACCGGGACTTTCACTTGTCTGGCTTCACTCACCAGGACTTTCACCTGGCTTCACTCATCAAGATTTTCCAACTGTCTAGCTTCACTCACCGGGACTTTCAACTGCCTAGCCTCCAGTTAGAACTTCCCCAGTCAAGTATCCGGTCAACCCTTTGACATATTTGACTTTTCTTCACATCTAATTGGTCAACCTTGACTAGAGGGGAATTGTATCAACAATCTCCCCAAACGGACGATTACATCTACAATCTCTATGTATTATTAAACATTAAAACCCAAACATCATGACTCAAGCTTGAGTTAACTCAAACTTAGTCAACCAGGTCAACATTGACCTAGGGATATTGCACCAACAATCTCCCCCTTTTTTATATTTGACAATACCTTTAAGTTAGGCTAATCTCATAACCTCAACTTCCTTTCATGCTAAGACATGAACGAGAGTTTCCTTAATTCTCCCCCTTTCCTAGAGGGCAAACTCTCTCTTTAGGTAATGACGACCTAACTTAAACATTACATTCTCCCCCTATTAGTACACATAAAAAAAACTCTCCCCCTGAAGAGTTACTCACCATTGTTCACAACTTCACTCGTTGTTCACAACACCACAATGAAGGTCTCATATCCTTCATTATCTCCAATGCTCACCCTTGAGCATTAACCAATCCAACAAGGAAGGTCTCATATCCTTCATTATCTTCAATGCACACCCTTGAGCATTAAATCTCTTCACAAATACAATGAAGGTCCTATACCTTTCATCGTATCCAATGCTCTTTCTTGAGCATTTTTCAAGCGAAGAATATACCACCTTTCATGGTTTCGGAAAATAATTTTCATGTCCTTAGCTAGTGACTCCCCATAAAGACATGCTCCAAACTTCTGTCATTATATCAACAATGACTTGGGATCCCTAAACTTTTAGGAAACCCAAAATTAAAAGTTTTAAGGTTTAAGTATCAATATTTGAATGTCAACCTCAACCTAAACTTCCACTTAGTCTTTCTTAACCAATCCGTCCTTGTTTTCATCATGAACCCCCCCTCCCCCCCCCCAAAAAAATGTGTACAAATGTGTTTCAAGGGATTAGGAGTGGTTTCCTAAACTAAAAATGGTTTAAAGTGCTGAAATCAGACATTTATAGTCGAAATCAGCCTTCTCAATCGATTAGGGTTGAGTCTCTATCGATTGACATCATTTCAATTGACTGATTGATTATGCGAGTTTTTGTTAGCGGAAATTACCCTTGAATCGATCGGCTGATTGATTCTGTGATGCTCTGGTAGTAAAAAAATGCATTCTCAATCGATCGGCTGATCGATTGAGACCTTCCAATCGATCGGCTGATCGATCGGATTTCTGATTTCCTGAAATCTAATTTCAGTGAAATTCAGAAATGCACTAGAAATTATATAAAATTCTAAAAATCATAAAAATTCAGATAGACATTACTTAGGATATATACTATCATAAAAAAATAATTTTCTATGAAAATACTTCTTACTTTCAAAGATTGACACAAATTTGAAAACTTGTAACAACTTTAATGTTTTATTCTAGTCTGTGTTTAACTTTTCAATGATGATTACTATCAAAAGATAGTTTTCACCAAGGTTTTTCAAAGTATATTTAAAATCATTTTCAAAACCAATATCCAACCATGTTCTCTGGGCTCAATGCACATGACTTGTACATTAACTTTTCCAATGATTATAAAACACATAACTATGTGCTTTGATGAACCTAAAACTCAAAAAGAATGCATTAAATCAATATCTTGAGTTTTATTTATCATCCTAACATCTCACTTGTATCTAATGTGTACTAAAGCACATACAAGTCACCTTATAGTTCTTTGTAAGATGTAAAGTTTGGGTTTGCCCTAAACTAAGGATTATGCATATCTATCTAGATATTTTAATTTATGAACATCCACCTAAGATGTTACTTGCTAATAAATGTCATTTGTCCTTAATTGCAAGGAAATTAAACTAATGTATGATGAGTTATGACATACATCAAAATGAATAATTTTCAAAAGAAAATTTGCTATAACTACGTGATGTATGTATGACATGACATGATATTTTTTATATTTTTCATAATAAAGCATGAATGTAAAAAATGATGCCATGACATATAATGGGCAAACAATCATTGCAAGTTTTAGCATAAATAAAATATACCTAGATTATCTATCTAAGTATCCTTAATCCTTAGCTAAATCTAAAATTTATCTACATTGCCCCCATTTTCTTCAAGAAAATGTCAAAACCCAACTTGACATTTATTTTGTTCTTTTCCTTTTTATGCCAATAAAAATTAAATCCATTTCCTCAAATTATGACACATTTTACTCTTCCAAAGAGTAAACAATAACCCATTTCATTTTCAAAGGTTAACAATAACCTTGAAAATGCTCTCCGAGTGTCAACTTCATCAAGATTGGGTTAACTACCCTTCCAATTAGAGTTGACACTCTCTAACCCATCTAAGGGGGAGAAGATGATTCTAGGAACTCAACACCTATTAGTGCTCCTTGGATATGTTCTAGGTATTCACTAGGGATGACTTCCCTTGATACCTTCCTAATGATCTTTCTAGGCTTCTTAGAAGGCTTGGTCACTTCTTCTATGTCAACTCTAGGGATAACTTCCCTTTTGACCTTCTTAGTGACTTTCTTAGACTTCTTAGAAGTCTTAGTCACATTTGTTGTTGCAAAGATACTCCTAGGGATAACTTCTCTTGTATCCTTGACTTAACCCTAGACCTAGGGTTGATTCCATAGTTATATGAAATCCTATGATAAGATGTTACATCCTTCTTAGCATTGGGTTTGTATCTCAAACCTCTATGGCCATTGGATAACCTTTGATGTCCTAAATATAAGTTATGCCCATTTTGGCCCTTAAGAAAATTTTCGATTCTCTTTAAGGTCTTTTCCATGTTTTCAAGTCTTGGCCTCAAGATTTAATTTTCCATCATTAAATCCTTAGTTTTGGGTTTTTCTTTAAATCCTTGAGCATTTCTATTTTTGGATTTGTATCTACTATCCTTAGTATTCTTGCCCAAGTAGTTATCTACCTTCCTAACCTTAGGTGAGGTAGTTTTAGCATGAAGAGCTACATGTTTTCCTTAATACTATCATGTTTTTTTTTTATGGTAAATGACATTTAAATGATATAAACTAGAATTAGCATGTTCTTTACCATTTTTAAGAGGAATTGCATCAATAAATGTTACCTTGAGTTTGCTCTTAAGAACTCCCTCTTGACTTGTGCTTTCTCTTTTGGGCTTGACCGACCTCTTCCCCTTTGGACATTGTCTCCGGTAATGTGCTTTTGGATTACACAAGAAGCACACTATGTGCTCATTGCTCTTCTTTGTTGTGGGGGCGATCTCCTTGGGCTTCTCTTTGTCCTTTGGTGCCACTTGGCCCTTCTTCTTGGCCAATTTGGGGTACTTTCTTTTATAGTGCCCATGTTCCCTACATTCAGAGCATATAATATAATTTTTATTTTTACTTGAACTAATTATACCTTCTCAGGTAGGGATGACACTTAATTCTCTATTTGATTTTGTTTGTGTTGTGGAGGTTGTCCCATCTTCTTCTTCTCTTGACTTGGAAGTAGAAGCTTCTCCTTCTTCTTGATCTGGTGTCAACGAAGGACACTCCCCCTCAATCCTTGAGATGGAGGCCTCTTCATCTTCATTCTCTACATGGAACAAAGAGTATGCTCACTCTTTGCCCTTCTTGTTGCACTCCGTTGAGGATGAAACTTTTATTCTTCCGATGTTGAGCATCTTTCAACCTCGGCGTCCTCCTCCTTTTGGTCTTGCTCCAATGAGTTGCTCTCTTTGGATTTCTCTTGGTTTGGTGTAGTGGAGGGTTATTCATGAAGCTTGGCCAATCTGCTCCACAATTCTTTTACATCTTAAAATTCTCCAATTTTGCATAGAATTGTGCTTGGCAATAAACTAACCAATAATTTGGTTACCTTGTCATTCGCCTCGCACCTTTGGATTTGCTCTCGACTCCATTTGCTCTTCTTGAGGATCTTGCCTTTTGAATTCTTTGGAGCTTCGAAGCCTTCCATTAGAGCAAACCATTGCTCTATCTCCATCATAAGGAAATTTTTTATTCTTGATTTTTAAGAGTCGAAGCTTGTTGATATGAATGGTAGAGGCACCCTTGTGTCAAATCCGAGTCCATCTCGGAATTCCATCTTGAAGTTGAGCTTTTGATGAATTCTTTGAATAGATGAATTTTGCTTCAACTTCTTCACCCTCTAGCCTTCTTGCCTCTTCCGGCGACAATTCCAGTAAAGAACGACCTCGCTCTGATACCACTTGTCAGGGTCGAAATATGCTGGGGGGGAGGGGTGAATAGCTCGTCGCGCGCAATTGCTTGCTTCTTTGATGATGATATGCAGCAGAAAATATTCAAGCAATGCTAACACTTATGATTTACTTAGTATCTACCTCAAGAAGAGGTGACTAATCCAAAGATCCACACACGACATACTCTCCACTAATAAAAACACTCCTTCTCGGTCGCAGCTGGAGGCGGAGAAGTCTTGTACAAGCTCCCACAACAAAATACAACACACGCAAGAAGAAAAACACAAGAATACAAATGAAAACCCTTTCTTCTTGCTTACTTATTGCTTGTTATTGGCTCTTGAACCTTGGAAGTATACCAGCACTTATCCCCAAGAGCCTTGAAATCGTTGAGAAGAATTGGGCGAAAAGCTACTGAGGAAATCACTCACAATGGCTATATACTGTGCTCCTAATCGATTGGGCTTTGTTCCAATCGATTGCCACGTCACATCCCAGCCATCGCATCCGTTCATCGCCTGCATCCTGCGCAATAGTCGAATCTCAATCGATTGACTAATCGATTGGGGAGGCTTGAATCGATCGACCGATTGATTCAGAGTGCCTCTGTGCTCTTTGCAGAAAATCCGGAATCGATTGACCAATCGATTCTGTCTGCCTTGCGTTCTCGTAAGAAAAACTGAGCTCAATCGATCGGCTAATCAATTTACAGCTTTTAATAGATCAACTGATCGATTCAGAAGCTCACTATTCTCTTATAAACTCTCTCAATTGATTGAGGAAGTTTTGATCGATTACCTAATCGATCAAGATAGTTTCTGCACCAAATCACGTCAACCAATCGATTGGATGATCGATTGACCCCCCCACCCCAATCGATTGGCCAATCGATTGACACGTATAAAAATGTGTAGAGCTTGAAACGAGCTTCATTCTGCATCCGAGATCACCTCATTCCGATATCCGAGTCAAAAGTTATGGCCTTCAGAATTTTACTACATCCGAACTTCCTAGTTTCATGCCAACTCCCTATTGGACTTACGACCACTAAGTGTTCGGTTAACTTTTGACCCATCTGGACTTCCTTCCACTAGATGTCCGGTCACCCTTAACCCATCTGGATTTCCTTGTGCCAAGTATCCGATCGATCCTTTAACATACTTGGGCTTTTCAATACAGGTGTCCGATCAACCTTGACTCACCTGGATTTCCACGTGTCTGGCATCACTCACTAGGTCTTTCCATCTACCTAGCTTCACTCATTAGGACTTCCTATCTGTCTTGCTTCACTCACTAGGTCTTTCTATCTGCCTAGCTTCACTCACTAGGACTTCCCATCTGCTTGGCTTCATTCACAAAGACTTTCGCCTAACTTCACTCACTAGGGTTTTCACCTGGCTTCACTCATCAGGATTTTTCCACTGCTCGGTTTCACTCACCGGGACTTTCACCTGCCTGGCTTTACTCACCAGGATTTCCCAACTGTCTAGCTTCACTCACTAGGACTTTCAACTGCCTAGCCTCTAGTTAGAACTTCCCCAGTCAAGTATCTGGTTAACCCTTTGACCTACTTGACTCTTTTTCACATCTAACTCGTCAACCTTGACCAGAGGGGAATTGTATCAATAATCTCCCCAAATGGATGATTGTATCTGTAATCTTCATGTATTGTCAAAAATTGAAACTCAAAAATCAAGACTCAAACTTGAGCCAACTCAAGCTTAGTCAACCAGATCAACCTTGACCTAGGGATATTGCACCAACATTGCGAGGCACTAGACCTTCTTGGGTATGTGATCATCCATCACTTCTAGATAAAGTCTTTCAAAGAAATTGAATATTTAATTCCTTTTATGAAAATCCTAAGTCTAACTAGTCAAGTGTGAATCAAGCCTAGGTCCTTATTGTTAGGATGTATACTAAAAGTCTAGCTTTTGGTATAAACATTTATCTAGAAATAAGAATCACATTGGTCAAATGTCTACATTTATGATAAATGTAGTTGTTCAATTAATTTATTTTGTAGATAACATGGTGTGTGGTGTCACACACAGAGGATCATGTTATCAGTACCTTATAAATTATAAACAGTAGCTCACGACCAAGATGGAAAGGAACAAACCATTGGAAGGTCGTAGTGTAATTAGGTATTAGTTTATCTTAACTATATAATTACACTAGTACACTTAGAGTGTATTGAGTAGGACCATTAGAGGTCGTTTCTTTTTATACTGACTTTATAAAGGAACAAAGACCTCAGTTATTATGGAAGTGTGTGCTCTTAATCCTAATATAATAACAAGCACATATATTTGATATTTATTTCTTTAATTTATCAATGGGTGAGATTTAGTTCGATAAATCAATAAGCCCGATAAGTTGAGAAATAATATCACTTATAGTGTGTGTTGTTGATTATAGAAGGAAACTGTGTCCTAGAAATCTAGGTTGAGAATGCTCCCAAGAGGAGCTCATAAGGATTGTCATGTTAAACCCTGCAGGTGGACTTAGTCCGACATGATAATAAGGTTGAGTGGTACTACTCTTGGACTAAGATATTAATTAAGTGAGTTGTTAGTAATTCATTTAATTAGTGGACATTCATTATCTTAAACACAGGGAGACTAATACACTCATAATAAGAAGGAGCCCAAAAATGTAATTTGGGATTGATGTGGTAGTTCAATAATAGTTCTCTAGTGAAATGAATTATTATTGATAAAATTAAGTTGTGTGTTCGGGGCGAATACGGGATGCTTAATTTTATCGGGAGACCAAAACCAATTCCTCCTCTCGGTCCCTATCGTAGCCTCTTAATTATAGAGACTATACCCACCTTCTTACCCATCCTATAGGGGCCGGCCAAGCTAGCTTGGAGACCAAGCTAGGGCCGGTCATGGCTTGGTTCATGGGTAAATTCATGTGGCTGGCCCTAGCTTGAACTCAAGCTTAGGTGGCCGACCCTATTAAAATAAAAAGAAATTTTAATTTAAAAATTTTTTTTATGTAGATAACATGATTTAAAAGAGAGTTTAAAAATTTAAATCTTTCCTTTTATAAGATTCTACAAAAGATTAAGAGAAGAGCTAAATCTCTTTCCTTATTTGTAGATTAAAAGGTTGATTTTAATTTTCGTAAAAACTTTCCTTTTAATCATATTCATGATTTAAAAGAAAGTTTAAAAATTAAAAATTCTCTTTTATTAGTTTTTACAAAAGATTAAGAAAAGATTTAATATTTTTCCTTATTTGTAGATTGAAAGGAGATTTTAATTTTTAGAGATAACTTTTATTTTTGGAAATTATCCACATGTTTAAAAGAAAGATTTTAATTTATAAAATTTCCTTTTTATTAACCAATCATGAAGGGATGAAAATTATTGGAGAAATTTTTATAAATTTCCGGAAACAAATTAGGAAGTTTTAATTCTTGTTTTAATTAAAACTTTCCTTGTTTTGGGAGAAAGTGGTCGGCCAAGAAAATTGAAAAAGAAAATTGATTTTTAATTAATTAATTTTTATTTTTCATGACAAAAGAATTAAGGAAGTTTTTATTAAAATTTCCTTATTTGCCAAGACCAAGGATTATAAAAGAGGGGGTAGAGGTGCCTTAATGGCTAACGACTCTATTGTTTTTCTTCCTCTCTTTTCTTCCTAGGTGTGGCTGGCCCCTAGAGTTTCCCCTTCCCCTTCTCTCTTCTCCTTCTTGTGGCCGAGACTTCATCACCTCTTGGAGACATAGAAGTGGCCGGATCTAGCTTGGAGAAAAGGAGAGAAAGGAGGCTTGTTTCTTGCATCCCTTGGAGCTTGATTGGTGGAAAAAGTTCTTCATCCTTTGGAAGTTTTTGCTTGGCCAAAACTTGAAGGAAGGAAGAAGAAGGTGCCTTGGTGGTTCTCATCTCGGAAGATCATTGCCCACACAATGTCCGAGGTTAGAAGAGGAATACGGTAGAAGATCAAGAGGTAATTGAAAGTTCACAAAGAAATGTATAACTAGTAATTATTTTATGCATCATACTAGTTTTATTTCTTTGTAAAAATACCAAATACAAAAGGCATGTGATTCTAGATTTCGAATTAGTTTTCGATGTTGTGTTCTTTTGTTTTCTTTTTGAACTTGTGCTTCGATTATTCTTTTTGGTTAACCTAGAGTCATTTAAGAAAATTAAATATTAACTTTCCTTAAAAGGCTTTGTCTAGACGGTGGTAGTTGCTCCCATATCCAAGAATGTCATGTGCCTCGCCATGCAGTACTGGAAGCCAAATTTAGAAATTAATATTTAATCAACTTTGTGACCTAGGTGGTTTGGATTGAACGTGTTAAGTTCCGCAGGAGATCCAAATCTAAACCTAAAAGAATATATAAGTTAAACTTGGGATCAAACGTATTAAGTTCCACAGGCGATCAAAGTTTAATTTAAAAGAACACATGGTAGCTAGGAAAGGTTCAGATCTTGTGCAAAATTTTTGTACAGAGGAACCATTAGGTTTTCCGAGTAGCAACCAATACTTATCTAGCCTAGTCTAAGTATGTATAGTGAAATCAATAAAGCAAGCATCAAACAAGTCTATCTAATGATAAAAATGATCTTTCTATTGGCTCCTCCTGGATCATAGTCTCGATAGGGTCAATCAAGTTAGTAGATTTGATCCTTAGGGATCCAATATTTTGACCAAGTCCAACTTGATTAATCCAGTTAGACTTGAGGACTCATGCTTGGACTATGTTTCTATTTGATCAATTCACTAAAGACAAGTAAGACTTGAATCGATTTCTAGCCTTGCATCTAAGTCCGGTTCTATTGTATGTGACTTTTTGTTTTCCAAGAATCAGATCAAGATTCTTGAAACCCAAGGTAAATGGTTCAACGTGTTTTTAAGTTCTTTGACTTGACTTTTCAAATTGGAATTCTCATCCTCAAGTTGTTGGACTTGAGTTGAGGTTCCTTCTTAAATTTGCTCAGTTAAAGAACTCGAATTAGTCACTTCCTTAAGGATTGTTACCTCCTTTTGGAGTGACTTGACCCGGAGATTGGATTTAGCCAATTTTCTTAACAAGTATTCAATTAAATTTTGTAATTCGTCTATTTGAGAACTAGCGAACAGAGAACTTACAAAGTAGTTTGGCCCTTTGGAAACAGATATGAATCCGTGGCTTCTTTAGGACTCTGTTTCTGATTCCGCTCCGGTTTCATACTCGAACTCGGTTTTGGCAATGTACGTTTGTGCTGGTAGAGCAACGAAGTTTGCTTGTTCATGTTCTTCTTTGTCTGACTCTTCCGATGACTCGGATCACGTTGCCTTCAATACCTTCCTTCTTTCTTGCATTTGGTTTAGACATTCAGGCTTGTAGTGTCCCTTCTTGTTGCAACCATAGCAGATAACTCCAGACTTGACCTTCATGTTCAATTGAGTTACCTTCTTCTTCTTAAGTACTTTCCGAACTAGTTTGACTAGTTCGGTAGTGATTTCGTCTTCTTCTGAGTCTGACTCATCTTCGGACTTGGGTTCGGTCCGACGCTTGGTTTTTTGGTTCCCGCATTCTGCTTGTTCCTGTAATCAAAGCAATACCTTTCTCGACCCGAGTAGCATTAGTTTGTTCGTGAAGCTCGAATTCGAAAAATAATTCGTCTAAGTTTATTAAGGAAAGGTCCTTGGATACTTTGTAAGTATCTATCATGGATGTCCACAAAGTATTCATCGGAAAGGTGTTGAGTGCATACATGATAACATCATGGTTTTCCACCTTCTGATTGATTACGTGGGGGCCGTTGAGCGGGTCTTGAATCCGTGCGTGAAGTTGGCTTGCCGATTCACCTTTCTGTATTTTTATATTATATAATTTATTTAATATAAAATCTTGTTTGCTTACCTTCGTGTCAGAGGTTCCCTTGTGCAACTCGATCAACTTTTCTCACAACTCCTTTGCGCTTGAGAACGGGCCGATTTGGTTCAACTCTTCTTTTGTCAGGCCGCATTGGAGAGTGCATGTTGCTTTGGCGTCAGCCTCGATCTTCTTTCTAGTTGGTGCATCCCATTTGTTATACGGGACGAAGACTCCATCTTCGGTGGGATATGTGAATCCCGTCTGGATGATTATCCACATTTCGACTTATGTCTTAAGGTGGTACTCCATTCAACTTTTCTAGTAGTTGAAGTATTCGCCGGAGAATAGAGGTGCACGAGCAGTGCTATAGCCTTCTTGGTGGGCCATTTAGAAAAATCTTGTATAGACAAAAAAAATTTGACAAATGCCCCAAGACTTGGTTTTGAATTAGTAGCGCTGGAGAATAATAAAATAATGATATTTCATGAATTTTGAGTAAAAAAATAATAATAAAATATTATGAAAAATTTTGTTAAATGCGATATTTCACTAATACTAACTAATGGTGAAAAAATGAAAATATATTTTTTTAAAATTTAGAGGGAAAAAATGAAACACAAATTATATACAATTTTCTTTTTCAAAAAGGAACCCCTTGCTTAATTGGTGGTTTCACCAATTCATAACGGCTTACTCTAATCCTAATTGTAGGATTGTTGTGCTAGAGGGGGGAGGGGTGAATAACGCTTGTGACTTTTACGTTCGTTTAGAAACGTTTGAATAAAAACATAGCGGAAATAAAGAAAGAAAACAAAGCAACCGCTAACACGTTTCTTTTACTTGGTTCAGAGTATGTGACGACTCCTACTCTAAGGCCCGCGATCATTGATCGCTTCGTTGGGCAATTCACTATCAGTTCCGAATAAGTACAAGTATGGAGTTACAATATTATGACAGCTGTAAAATAAAAATACCGACAACCACAGATTTGAAGTTTCTTATTCTCGGTCGTCGGAGCAGGAATAGGCGTCGAGGAGGCATTTTCTGAGTAGCATATAAGAGCAGAATTTCGTTCTGAATGTTGTTGTCAAACTCCTGGTCGAATGTTGCTTATATATGCTGCTTTGGGCGCCTGGAACCCCTCTGAGCACCTGGAACCCCTCTGGGTACCTGGACCACGTGTTTCGGCCAATCGACGCACTCCACATAAGCTTTTAGATGATTTTTCGGGTCTTGGTGCCTGGACCGAGTCCAGGCGCCCCCCACCTGCCCGAGATGACCCTAGTCCGGGCGCTCGGACCCCTTCCGGGCACTCGGGCAGACTTTTTCCAGCTTTTTGTTTTCTACAAAATAAGTTAGTCTAGGCAGTATAAAATATATGTAAAATATGAATTTGACAGCCTTTGACTGTCTGATCCTGACTTTGAGTTTCGCCGAAACTCTAGGTCGGACCGACACCTACTGTTCCTTTTTCGGGGAACACGTCCTCACCTATTCCTCTCAGGAGAGTTTACCTTTTGCCAGATCAGTCCTCCACGACCGTCTGGACGTTTGCTCAGCGTCCGAGACTTCAGGTCTTCATGCTGAAGGTCCGTTCCACGACCCGTCCATACTTCCACCTAATCTGCGACCACCAGGATTTTCACCTAGAGTCCCCGACTCTAGGATTTCCCCCAAAGTGCTAGATCCACCAAGACTTTCCGCTTAGGGTTACCACCCCCTAGAGCTTAGGGTTACCTCCCCCTAGGACCTCTCCCCCTAGGATTTTTCACCTGCCTAAAATCCACTAGGACTTTTATCTAAGAATACTTAGGATTTTCCTACAAGTTCCATCACACTAGTTAGATAACAAGTAACCTTAATTTTACACCCTTTGTCATAATCAAAACTTAGTTTCGATCGTCTGATGCTTCCTGCACTAACATAATAAAGTCTTTTCGTCTCGACCTCTTTAATTTATTACATTTACATTTCTAACAATTACAATTTTAATAGATGGTTAATCTAATAATATTGAACTAATAAGCCATTAATGGTAAATACTTCTCGATTTATTGTTATGATAAAAAAAAAAATTTTAGTAAAATCAAATCAGTCATCTGACGCCAACTCAATAAAAAAATAAATATACACGTATAACTTAAAAGTTTTTTCCCCCCTTTTTCCGGTTCATCTGCCTGGTTTACCACTGCAAACAATGGTAGGCCAAGCCAGATAAGGTCATGTGAGGATTGCGTGTTTAGGGGAGGCTCACATGGCCTTCAAATGGCCAGCTTGTATACTTGATATTAATTTTAGGGAGTGCAAACTGAATGCCTATCCAAAGCCATGTTCAAAAAATTAAATGTCTCTAGCTTCCATCATTACTGCATCTTCACTATAACTTTGTGGGGCACAAGGCCCACCTCATGCATGCTCCTATATAATAACCATATCACACCAATGGCTTCCCAAGGCCACCATGCACCACTTGGGTGCCCTGATCATGCTAGAATTCTACTCCACTAGCAACCTGTGTGCCTAAAAAAATGGCACTATTGTGGATTCACAAGTCATGCCGATCATAAATGTATCAAGAAAATTTTGAATGAATTGCAGTTGATAATAAGCCAAGGAATCAAACAGTATGCACAGCCCAACAAAGTGATCAGAAATGGCAGATAGAAAGGTTTTGAGTCATAGTTCACATGCGAAAAGAGAGTGGTACACTACTCATAGAGCTAATCAAGAGGCTGATCTATACAACAGCAATCAAACAGCAAGCTGCTTCTGCTGGCAACTGCTGGATTCTTCCTCAGCCAAGCAACAGAGCAACCTCGATGCAGGAGCAGCAGGAGCAGGAGCAGGAGGAAGAGGAGAAGGAAGTGATTCCCTGCACATTTCCCTCTGAAGAATAGAACAGTAGTAGCTGAAGGTGACAGGAGTAACATTCAACTCAAAGCCTATGCCGAACAAGAAATCTACTTCCAAGTAGTTCATCTCCATTAGGCTGATCCCCCCAACTTTAGCATAGTATGCGTTGTTGTAGTATCTGCACGTATAATGGACTAAAATTAGCTAGTGTTTAAGCAATTAGAAATCTTTATCGTGTTCTTGAGTTAATTGTTGGAGTCTTGGAGATAGATAGCCAATTCATACAACAGTACTCTTGGCTACTTGCAAGTACTGTATTATACTTGATGTGATGTGATTTGATAATTGGTTCTTTGAAGATACCATCTAAAGGAAGCCACTATCTTCCAACTCATTGTCAATATCCGATATATATGAAAAGGGCGTTCTGACGAATGGTTCCAATTATTTGTCTCAACCCTCATTCTCTTCACAATCAACCTGTCGAACATACAGAATTAAACCAAAGGTTTTTTTTTTCCCTTTCTTTCTTTTCTTCTTCTTCTTTTGTTTTATTAACCACATGCTGCCAGAATCCTTTTTGACGGCACGCCCAACTCATTCTTAGTTGGCATGTGTAGAGAGAGAGAGAGAGAGAGAGAGAGAGAGGTGGCAATTTATGGGATCGCAAATTTAAGAACAGAGTAAAGGAAATTAAGAAGCACTAAGCAATGCAATTGCGAGCTTCGAATTCGATCGATTGCAGCATTGATAAATATAATTAAGAAACGTACATGTCGTCCATAAACTTGACGGCGGTGAGGACGCTGGTGATGAGGAAGCGGTGGACGTTGAAGGAGTCGAGGGTCACGGCGGGGTGGCTGCCGGCGAAGCGGTCGAGGTAGATGTAGGCGACGACGTAGCAGGAGGGGCTGCAGCAGGCGTAGCGGAAGATGCGCTCCAGGTAGCGGTGCACTGAGATGGACGGCTTCCGGACGCCGTGGAAGGCCGACGGCGCTCGGCAGCCGCTGGAGGCCGCGTCGTTGCGCTCCGCCTGCCGCTGGAGGATGGTCGAGAGGACGGAGACGACGGCCGGGACTGCAACAGGCTGCTCCTCTGCCATGGCGGAGGATCTCGCTCCCCCCTGCCCCTTGCTCTTTTCCAGAGGTGGTGTGGTGGTTGGACAGATTGGAGACGTGGACGCATCCAATCATATATTTATACAAAGACTTGCCAGATGGGGTCAAGTTAACCAATCTATGTACAGATCGCTCATGGTAACTGTTATTTTACCAAATTCATCCAGTAGTCTGCATCTATACCTCTTCATCAAAAGTTCAAAACCCTTCACAGCATTTTCAACTGTATATCTACTAATAGAAAAAAAAAACAAAAGACAAGTTTTGTGCTCGAGGAACACAACTAGATCCCATGATTTAAACACAAGTTGCAACGTGAAGTCATGGTTACAGGCGCATCGGATAGATTCAATCGCTATCTAGTGCCATAAATAAGCATCATTAAGAAACAGATGGGTGCCGCACACTGCGTAGACATCTGGCGGCAGAGGAATTATTATTCTCTCTGTATACTGAATTTTAAAATGGATTTTATATGTAGATTTTAAAGTATTAGTCTATCGAATTAATGCTATTAAATTACATTATAGACGATATTGAATTTTGTAGTTTTTTTTTTAGTTTCCTTTTGCAGTTGAGCTACAATGGGGCTTTATTTGTTTGTCTACCATACTTTGTAAAGCAAATAAAAAATATTTATTTATTTCATACTTATCTATTATATTCCTTAAGAATAATTATGTTATCCTTCTTTTTGATTCCGCGAATCAAACTCTTCCATCACTGTCTAGTTGGTTCAAAGTCAAAATATAGATATAGTAACAACTACGTTATCCTTCTTTTATATTTCTGCGAACCGAACTCTCCCACTACTCTGTTTCTTCTCTAAGTCGGGAAATAGCACTCGTCACGAGTGCTTTCATGATTCATCTTCCTCGGCTCGGCCTTGACTTCGAGCAAAAGTTTGAACAGAAGCAAAATTACTTCCATTGAAATGACTTTGAGCTCCTAAAGGCATATGATGAAGTTACTAAGTACTGCAGACAAACGATCATGCATGCAGTTATAGGGAGAGAAATACTCTGTACATCAGTGTTTAACTTTATATAATGAAAGTCCATAGATTGCCAATCAACTGGAGCAGAAAGTCCATAGATTGCCAATCATCTGGATACACACTTATCGTCCGGATCAATTCGTGCATAGTTGGCCGGTCAACCTCTGATCAACGGAAGCCCGGCGGCGGTGACGATGAGCGTCGACGGAAGCCCAAACACAATGTGAGCCCAGAAGGAGAGATTGAACTTGTGGAGCTCCGACCGCCGCGCTTGCTCGCATACTATTAGATTCGCTGCCGATCCCAGCAGCGACAGGTTGCCGGCGACGGTGCTCACGTACGCCAGCACCAGCCACGCCCTCGTCTCGTACTTGGGCGACACTGCCGCCGCCGACTTCGCCACCTGAACTCCCAGCAACAATACTGCATGCAAGTTGACGTGTCCATTATTTCAAGAAACCAACAAACGGATATGTGTGCGTGTGTGTGATGAATCATGAACCCACCAGTTGGTACGTTGGATGCCAAATTGGAGAGCAGCAGTATGACGATGGAGAGCACTGCCGTGCCGCTCACATGATTAATTCGCGAATAAGGTTCCATGAAGTTCCAAAATGCACTAGGAATTCCGGTCCTGTTGAATCCATCGACAGTGATGAACATCCCGCAGAAGAACACCAACAGCGAATATGAAACCTGAAGGAGATAGAACACAGAAATTGTTAATCAGCTTCTCTTTATGATCTTGGGGGTTAAGAAACAGGGTGATTACCTTATCGAGACAGGGTCCGGCGTCCTTGAAGTCGATGGCGACCAGTATCAAAGCAGCAGAAATGGCAGACCATGACATATTAAGCCCCACCAGCAGAGCGACCAGCATCCCTAAACTCACAACATAAACAGAGGTCTTCAAGAACGCTTCCTTCTTTGGCACAAACTTCTGAACTTGGTAGCAACCCTTCTTAGATACGTTCTTCTCGACGTCATCGTTGTCGGAGGCATTCCCCTCTGATGGATCAGGGTGCGACATCCTCGCCGGCAAGAAGGTGTGCCCGTCCACTTCGTTCTCGGAGATTGCATCCAACTCGGCTCCCTGTTTTTTACTCCCCAACTGGTTCCAGAACATGAGGAGAAGAATTGCCACGTTGATCACGACGCCGACGAGCATGGCGGGAAGCACTCCGAGGAAGAACTTGGTGAACGAGATTTTGCTCTCGACGGCGATGACCAGGTTCTGCGGGTTGCCGATGGGGGTGGCGCTGGAGCCGATGTTGGCGCTGGATGCGAGCGCCAAGAGGAAGGGCTTGGCGGGAAGGCCGTGCTGCTTGGCGAGCTTGAGGACGAAGTCAGTGAGCACAATGCAGGTGGTGTCGTTGGTGAAGAGCGCGCTGGCGAGGGCGGAAACGAGGCAGACGCGGCAGAGCAGGTCGCGCCCGCCCTGACTCCGCCACGACAGCAGCCGGGCTAAGTACTTGAACATCTGCGCGCGCTCCAGGTAGATGCTAACGACCATGGTGCCGAAGAGGAGGCCTAGAATGGGGAGGTCGATGGCGGCGTACGCTTGCTCGGGATCGATGACTTGGAAGACGACCATGAGCATGGCGCCGAGCAGAGACCCAGCAGTGCGGCCGACGGGCAGGAAGGGGACGGCGGGGAACACTGCCAGCATCCAGAACGTGGTGAAGGCAATCGACCCCAAGACCAGTTGTGGAATGGAAGCTAGCGCCATGGTTAAGCTCCTAGTAATTTTGAGTATCTTTCAATATAAACTGCAACAAACGTCCCAAAAACACATCAACACTTAGATCTTGGCAAGAAAAATCTATGCTTCGACAAAGATTGTATTTTTTTTTTAAAAAAAAAATTTGAAATCTGAAACTTGAAATTCCTGTTCAATCTTCAAGTACCAAAGCCTCCTTTTTGTTCTATCACTATTCTAACTTGATTGGAACATAAAACACTAAAAGCTATCGTAACTGAACATCTAGAAACATATCGAGATTAGAGCAACATGTTTCTTAGAGTATTAAATGAAGAAAAAAAATAGTGTAAAAGTCCATAATTAAAAATAACAAGAAGCAAACAAGCAGGATTTAAGCAAGAAGAAGATTGTGAGTTCAGCTTGCAAATTTTGTGATCACTTTGCACGTTGCGACTGAGAAACCATCCATGACGGTTGATCTCATAGACTAATCAAAGAATGGAATTCTTTAGTTGACAAAGAACTTGTACCTGTGGAGAGTTGAGAATGTTAAGGTTGGCACAAGCTAAAGCATGGAAACAGCAATTTATAGAGTGTGCTCCAGGGTTTCAGATTAAATTAAGTGCATTAGTGGGTGGATTTCACATTGCAATAGCTTAATACTACTCAAATGCAAAGCTTAGAAGATAAATTGGTGCAAAGAGAAAAAGGTAGAGTAGTAAAAGATTATTTACTTAGCCTTTTTCATTTAATGCCAATAACACCATAGATTGTACTATAGGTTAGGTTAGCTAAACTATCGAAAGACAACAAAGGAAATTGTTCTTGGATCTTTGTTATGACTTCCACTCTTCGGCTAGTGGGCATGAGTGAAGCAATCCTAATGGATGAATGAAAGGAAATGGCATCACCAATGAAGCAACAAGTTTTCATTGAGGTTTGGAATGATCTTGCTTTTGACCAAAATTTGCATATCAGTCATTCCTGTCTATTTTCAGCTGCATAAGTCATGCAACAAAGTAAATCACAGATCACAGATCAGATCTTTTAATCCCTCCATCTTGTTCGAAAGGCAATCCAATCTAATGGTATTACCTGAAGAAGGTTTATTCTTTGTTTTGGGAATTGATTCTATATTAGCATAATGACCCATGTAAATTTATGATTACTATTTCATGATCACTAGACCTTAAAAGAGTGATTGAATTAGAATTCTTCCAAGTGATCATAAGGGTGGTCACCAAAGAGTCAAACCTAAACTAATTAACCAAAACCTAGATGGCAATGAAGGCTAAACTAGTTAAAAAAAAAGTAATTGAGCAGTGATGTTTGAAAATCCGACGAAGTGAGGCCAACAATCCATTCGAAATGCATGATAGATGATAGTTAGTTGAGATTAAAGTAACCCTCATTTTTGAGGATTATGAAGGGTCTCTATATCTAGTTATGTGATCCCGTTTGGAAGCTGAGTCGGATAGAGACTGGCTCTGCTGTCCTTGATGTTGACAGAAAGTCGTGGAGACGTCTGGTTGATTTGGTATCTACTAGAAAGGTTCCCCTGGATGAATGACGGGGGGTGATGACTGGGACGATGAGGCGAGGGTTCTGTACACACTCGGACAAGCCGTCCTCACGTTAGAGAGCAAGAACTAGGGAAAAAGTCCCCGGATCAGGCCCTCCGACGCTCAAGTCAGGTACTTTTCCCCTAGAAGCACAGTGAAAGGACGAAAAGTAAAAGACGAATGTGAAAAAATGAGTAAGCGTACCTCCATAAGGGGGAAATCCTTCCTTTTTATATGGCAGTGGGTACTTCTGGAGTCTGAAGAGTGTCAGGGAATGTTTGGTGTCAGGATTTGTCTGGCGGTGAATGACACATGACATCTTCCTATAGGTCTGAGGAGGGATCGATGGGCAATGAGCCATAGACCGTTAGCATATTCCTTGACAGGCAGTAATTATTCTCTGACAGGTTGTTACGATTTCCTGGCTTGATTGTCGTATAGTGTGTGCCCGCCCCGGTCCGTTAACCCTGGACTGGGTCCTCGTACCTACAACTCTTGACCTGTGGGCACAGACCTGCATTCCCTGGCGCATTCCCTGGCTTGTATTTGTCACCCCGTAAATCTAGATTTGTATGTCCAGCCCTGCCTTTGCCATTCGGTAAATCCCAGTAAATCCAGACCTGCGTTTACCGCCCTGCCAATTGAGGTATTCACTTGTCGTTCCTTAAGTCTCATCCCGTATACACGACCCTGCTCCGTATTTTATCCTGCAAGTCCTGAATCGTACGTCCTAACCCACATACCCTGTTCTGC
Source organism: Zingiber officinale (assembly GCF_018446385.1). Lineage (NCBI taxonomy): Eukaryota > Viridiplantae > Streptophyta > Magnoliopsida > Zingiberales > Zingiberaceae > Zingiber > Zingiber officinale. The sequence continues at coordinate 5,229,942 of NC_056000.1, read as the reverse complement.
ATGTCTTGCCCTGTAAATCCCGACCTGTAAACCTTAGTCTGTTTACCTTGAACTGTACGTCCTGGTCCGTATGTCAGACTCTACATATATCGTCCTGTAAATCCTGACCTGTAATCATTAGTCCGCCTATCCTGACCTGTACGTCCTGGTCTGTGTATCCTGTTCTGCCTGTCTTATCCTATAAGTCCTGACCTGTAATCATTAGTCCACCTATCCTGACCTGTACGTCTTGATCCGTATCTCCTGTTCTGCATGTCTTATCTTATAAGTCCTAACCTGTATCCTGTAAGTCTTGACTTGTAAACCTTAGTCTGCTTACCCTGAACGGTACGTCCTGGTCTGTGTGTCTCGTTCTGTAAATCCTGACTTGTAAACCTTAGTCCGCTTACCCTGAATGTACGTCCTGGTCCGTGTATCCTGTTCTGTCTGTTTTATCCTGTAAATCCTGACCTGTATCCTGTAAGTCCTGACCTGTAAGCCTTAGTCCGTCTATCCTGACCTGTACGCCCTACCTTCCGAGTTTCTACTCGCCATGTGTCATATAGGTCTAACCCTTGAATGTCACCTAGGCTCAACCCTGACCGCTCTGTAATCTTGACTTTTGACCACCACGTACGTTGGACTTCTGACCTCCACGTGGGCTTGACTTCTGACCGCCCTGTTGGCTTGACTTCTGACCGCCACGTGTGCTTGACTTCTGACCGCCACGTGGGCTTGACTTCTGACCTCTACATGGGCTTGACTTCTGCCCACATTAATTATCCGATCCCTCTATTATGCATCGTATCATTATGTATGAGTTTGCAGTTAACTGCACTTTTAGGAACCTGTTTATGCTTCTTCTTTGCTTCATGTCTTCTCCTGGTTTAAAGCGTGAGCCAAACCGTTTAGTCTTCCATTTCTCATCAAAGGTAATTTGCTTGTAAAGATTTACCAAAATTTTCTTTTTTAAAGAAAGTCGAAAAATTGAATTGTATAGGGCCTTATTTTTGGTTTCCCACTGTTGCTAAATCAACGTGAATCTTTTTTATATATTTTTGCTCGAACTCACTAAATAGTATTAAAACCTGACATCAGAAACAAGAAAGTAAAACTGAATTGGCTAGTGGAACAAGCAAAGTTCTTACATTATAATCAAGATACTGAAAACACCTGCTGCTAAAGAATCAAAAAGTACCTTTACAGTTAATCTATATATTCCTAAAGAACATACAAACAAGTTGCAGCGATAACAAACAAACTACTAGGGACATTTTAAGCCTAGTTAAGGATAACAAAGCAAGAGTCACCATAACACTAACAAAAATGAATCAGTGCACTGTAGCTGATTGGTTTTTTTCAAACATTAATGATTGAAAAAATGGATAGAGATACAATTGATTGCTCGATTAGATTCTGTACTTTAGTTGATGAATTATTTCTTACATGATCATTTTCTAAAAAGTAGAAGCATTAGTGAAGCACTTGTACTAGTTAAATCATTGAGTTTGTACAATAGAGCAACAAATTACATTTAGCTAGGGATGTTTGACCTTTGCACTGTGTTTGATTAAAATGACATAGTAATAAAAATGAAAATGAAATGGATTAAGAATTATATTATTTTATTTATTTTTTTTATTGTAACAAAAGGATGATATAACTAGTTGTTTAATAATTGTCTCATTTGATTAGTTTTTTTTTTTTTACCAATTTAACTTAATTTCTCTCATCTATTGGATTTTCTTATATCTATGTATTTGTCCAATAAATTTACCTTTATCAATCTAATCAATATGTTTGGCTAAATCACACAACCCCAAAAGAAAAAAGTGTCTTCTCTAGTTACTTAAATTGACATCTACCCTTATAGACCCTAGATTGATAACTCACAAGACATAATTCTTTAGTTGAACTACATTTGGATTTCTAAAATGCCAAATAGATTTTAATTCGAGTATTCTTAATTTTATATATTCTTAAAGTGCTTCCATTTTTCCTTATTAGATAATCAAAACAAATAAAAAACATAGGAAGTTTATTTTATTAAACTTAATTATAATAGATTCATTGGTTTGATTAAACTAGTAAATTTATAAATTAATCAGAAATCTTTATTAATTTTATCAAACCAGTAAAAATAAACTTAGGTTTAAATTAATGACTCTTATGGGCTGTATGGTATGCACTTTTGAGCATCAAGTTAGACTCCCACATTATTTGTACTTTGCTCAGTTGGAGCCTATAAATTAATTTTTTTATTAACTTTTTGGCTCTTTTTTAATGGTAGATTGGTCATCTTTTCTTCTTTTTGACAATTATTAAGATATATATATATATATATATATACACACACATTGGCACGAGGCAAATAGAATTAAAGGTCCACTTTTTTTTTTTTTATCTTTTCTATTGTTTTTTAGGAGTAAAACTTGAATTAGTGGAGTTCCTAGTGTCCACTTTGAATAGATTTGTCACCTGGTTTGGAAACTCGAAATTATGTTTGTGTGTGCACCCTCAGCTTACACTACACCAAAGAAAAGATAAAAGATTTTGACCTAATCCACTTGTTATCAAATATCTTGTCTTTTCTTTCTTTTTTATCTGTTCTTTTGAGTTTTCTTCGATTGATTTTACTCTTTGTTTTTTCCAATTTTTTGGCAGATGCAAACACCGGTAGTGCCATGTATGTCATCAAGGAATAAGAATGCTCTTTTAAGATAGATTATTTTATACCTCTAAAAATTATTTTTTATGTTAAATTTATTTTTAAAATATATTTGAATTTGCCTAATTGTAATATAACTTGCTAATAAAGTTATCTTACGAATTAGGTTTTTTATCTTTTCACTTGATGATAATATTTAAAATTTATTTAGACGATAAATGTCTTTGTCTCAAAAAAAATAATAGTTGACTTATCTTTGTAGAAATAATTATTTTTTATCTCTAGCACATGATAGAAATAAATAAAGAGTAATCAATCAAGGCATTATGGCTTATGGCTTCTCTTGTTAAAAATTTCTAAAGGTAAACAAATTTAACTCTCCAAAAGTTTTAGCTTCTATTAAGGCGTTATGGCTTGTCTTAATAAATTAATATTTTCTTATAAGAGAAAAGGAAATTGACTGTAATTTTTGTATATTGAAATAGTGCTATAATTTAATTCATTGTATATTTAAGTAACCATTCGACTTAAAAAATCATCATTGATTAAAACATATTAGAATAAATATATATCATTTTTATTAAATAATTCATTATTCGATTCATAATATCATAAATATTTTAATTTTTTTAGAAGTGTAATCAATTATATATCATTTCAATCAAATACTTGAAGCTCTTAATAAGTGATCAACTGCACAAAATAAAAAACAAAAACTGTTAGATTTTGTTACCATTGAACAAAATAATAAATTATTCTCTCACTAGATAGATATAAAGCCAAGAAATGATCAGCTAAACTAATATCAAAACTAATAATTAAACTATCCTAATCAAATGCCTAAATAGATATATATAAGAACTAAACCGGAAGAAATAAATATAGGGTATCGAATATTATTAAAGAAATGATCTTTGTTCCAATTAATTGATTCCAATAATTCATTATGAATAATCCATTAGGTTTTTGTCTAAATTCATTTTCCTCATCATGGTTTGCTACTTTCTAAAACAGTCTCATAGTTTCTAAGGGATTGTTTCTGGATATCATTTCCTCTGTTGAAAGTAACACGATAAGAATCTGGCAAAGTGAACATGGGAAGGAAATGCAGAAATCAGAGTAAATCATTGAAGAGGATAGAGAAATCTAAGTCCCTGGCAAATTTATTACCCCTTTAAAATCTTCCAATAGATTTACTCATCAAAATGTTATGATAAATTTATTAGAAACAGCTTTTTCCAGCTATTAATTAATTTTAAGTGATCCAGCCCAAACGCCAGGGAGGATCCTGCCGGCAGACGAGTTCTGTGTTCTAGAAGAGACAACTGAACTCACAGACCATAGCGTTGACACTTAGGTCGAAGCCGTTCGCAGAGTTTGTAGTCCGACAGGAATTGACCATGACGAGGATGAAGCAGCGAAATCATCCAAAGGCCGTCCTGCATAAGTCTAAAGATCGAGGAGGAGGGATCCTCTGTGCATTTATTTTTTTATAGATCAGGCGATGAGTCATAATATAATTATGGCCGGATTATCATCGTAATTCGATTGTGATCCTTTTCTGATTCATCTTTCAATTTAGGTTATAATTTGGGTTGGGATGAACGGTTGAAAGTCGACTAGAGGTCATCTTGCTCGGCGCCTGACAACCCTACCATTCGTCCACTGTCGGCCGCCTCCGACTAGTTATCCGATCTAAATTACAATCTGAATGAAAAGATGAATATAAAAAAAAATCATAATCAACTATAATTAGATCGCGACTATGATGCAATCACCGTGACATTATAGACCCTCCAGAAAAAAATCTCCCCCCCCCCCCCCCCCCTTATAGCCCATTGTGGACGACTTTTAAAGAAAAAGTCAACAGTCCACTGTCACTGGAATAGGAAAGTGAATTATAAGAAAATAATTATAGCTAGCTTCAAGATTTTTACTCGTTAAATTATCTCTAACTACGAGATCTCCAGCACAAGAGGTACATTATTCTTTCGGCTCTTATTCACAAGCAACCCCGCAAAGACTAAGGACGGTAGAGGCGGCGCGTCAAATGTAGCTGCGCATCCTCCTCAGTAAATTCGAAGCTGAAATTCCAATTGATGGCGTGTCGGCAGCAATCGACTCTGGAGCAGGCTACTTCAACCTCTATAAGTGGGTGATCAAATTGGCCCCTCTTTCATTTTGACAATATAATACTTAATCATTTTATTCTGGAGCATTTGCACTCTCTATCCCTTCTACTGTAACACCATCAATCCACGAAACTCCATGATAACATCCGGATTTTGGATTGACTCATTATATTATATCGGAATATGATATTCTTACAGAAGTTATTTTATCATGAATCTGACATGGTACAAATAGGTAATGACTTAGGTTTATAAATTGCTCATATCATCCTTTCATTCATGTGATCGTACTTTTCGCATGCACAACACTCTTCATGTTCCTTCTATCACTAAAAATTTACTCTCCGTATGTCAATTTGATTTTGATAATAATCTATTTTTTTTAATTTCATATTCATCATTGTCTTATGAAAGATCCCGCGACAAGAACTATTTTACTCCAAGGGGATACTAAAAACGAATTTTATCATATTCAACCCACCTTTCTCAAAACCTTTGTTGGAGAACGCACGGACAAATTTTATTGTCATGCACATCTTAGTTATCCGTCCTACGTCTTATTCAGAACATTATTAATCGTTTTGATTACCAACTTTTTTAGCATCATCATCTCATATGTGAAGTTTGTATGAAAGCAAAATATCATAAACTACTTTTTGTATCCGCAACCCACAACTTTAGCTTTCCTTTAAAAATTATTTATTCTGATATATGGGTCCTGCTCCTATTCTTTCTAATCAGAATTTTTTTATTATGTTATTTTTATTGATAACTTTAGTAAGTTCACTTGGATTTTTCCTATAAAAAAAAAATCTGATCTCTTTGATGTTTTTTTATCGTTTTCAAAAGCATGTCGAACGTTATTTTGATCGTAAAATACTTTCTCTTAATTTTGATTGGGGTAGAGAGAGTATCAAGGGTTCATCTTCATCTTACTTTCTCTGACATCCTCCATCGAGTATCTTATCCTCACACTCATGAACAAAATGAATCTGTTGAGAGAAAACGTCATCATGTGGTTGAAACTTCATTAGCTCTTCTTAATCATGCTTCAGTTCTACTTAAATTTTGGAATGACGCCGTTCAAATCACAATCTACCTTATCAATTGTTTACCCACTCCACTACTTCAAAATAAGTGTCCTATTTTATAATCATCCTCCAGATTACTCTTTCTTCTGTATCTTTAGTTGCGGATGTTATCCTTGGCTACGACATTACTCAAAACACAAGTTAAACTCGCTCTGTATAATGTATTTTCCTTGGTTATAGTAATTTGCATCATAGGTACCGTTGCCTCTATACTTTGATCGGATAGATATATATTTCTGGACATGTTACTTTTGATCAATTTCTTTTTTCGTTTGCAGTTGGTACCTCAGATCCTCCTTCATATAATCAAGGCACATATCTAATATCACCTAGTAATATACTAGAATCCCCATAGATTGCTTCATCAGGATATATTGAAAGTACAAGGAGGGATGGTATTTTAGGTCATGCTCCATCTCTACAAAATCTTGTAAACTCAGCGGCTAGTGGGGATCCATTCTCTAGTTCTGACTCTCATTTATCTGACCACTCATCTCAAAGTAGTTCTGATGATGATGCCCCTCGGTGAATACTTCCTCTAAGTGATATTTATGCACAATGTCAACTAGTTTTCACTCGTTATCCTTTTCCACGTGCTCTTACTGTTTTTTTTCAAATTTTGTTAAGCCTTCTAGCTTTAAACAAGCAATTAAAGATCCAAATTAGCGTGCTGCGATAACTACAGAGTTTGATGCTCTTCTTTGCAATGTAACTTGAAGCTTAATTCTTCATACTCCACCTATGAATATTGTGGACTCTAAATGAGTTTACCGAATTAAGTATCATATAGGTTTATCTATTGAACGTTACAAAGTTCACCTTGTTGCTAAAAACTTTAATCAACAATCAGGTATTGACTTCAATGATACTTTTAGTCTAGTCGACAAATTTACAATTATCAGATTGCTACTATCTATAGCTGTTAACTTCAATTGGTCGATATGACAATTAGATGTTTCTAATGCTTTCCTTCATGGACACCTTGAAGAAATTTTTTTATGGAGCAACCACCTGGATTCAGCCACCCACAACTTCCAACACATGTGTGTCAACTTCAGAAATCTATATATAGTCTTCGGCAAGCACTCGGATATGGTTTTATCGTCTATCTACTTAGCTTTATACTCAGGGATTTTCTGACTCAAAACTGACTCTTTCTTATTCTACAAATGTAATGAGAAATTTTCAATATTTGTTCTAATTTATGTGGACGATCTATTAATAACTAGTAGTGATCAAAACGACATTATTACTTTACTCCATCTTCTTCATCAAGAGTTTCCTATTCGGGATCTTGGCAATGATCGTTTTTTCCTTAGCATAGAGTTTCTCTCACATTTTGAAGATTGTCTTCTCTCTCAGAGCAAATATATTACTGGACTTCTACAACGAGTTAAAGTGGATGTTGCACATTCTATCTCCACACTAATCATTGAAGGTGGTTTCACTGCACCTTCATTCTCCTCTTCAATGACTGATCCCCAGATCTACCGAAGTATTGTTAGTGCCCTACAATATGTCAATATTACATGACCCGACATTGGTTTCGCTATCAATCGTACCTATCAATTTATGCATGCTCCTACTGAACATCATTGGGAAGGTGTTAAGAGAATTCTTCGATATCTGAAAGACGCTATTCTATATGGTATTCCTTTATATCGTCAGTTCTCATGAGAGTTGATTGCTTACAGTGATGCAGATTGGGCTGAATCTTGCGAAGATACACGTTCTACTAGTGAATATGTCATATTTCTAGAGCGAAATTTTGTTTCATGACTTTCAAAGAAGTAACCTATAATCTCTCATTCAAGTACTGAAGCTGAATATAAAGTTATAGCTAACGCAACGTTAGAAATTATTTGACTACAATATTTTCTTTCAGAATTACACTTTTTCCCAACTGCTACACCTAAAATCTAGTGTGATAATATTTGAGCAACTTATCTTGTGGCAAATCCTGTTTTTCATTCTCATACGAAGCATGTAGTGATTGGTTTTCATTTATTCATGAGTGTATGACGACTTGACACCTTTCAGTTTCTTATATCTCTACTAAAGATTAAATTGCTGATATATTTACCAAGCTATTATTCAGACAATGTTCCACAAGTTAGCACTTAAACTCAGCGTTTAAGCACTCCCGTTGAGTTTGTCGAGGGATAATGACAATAATCGAAAATAATATCGAATTGATTTCAATCAATTGAGATTTATTATATTTGACATCATAATCAAGATCGGTATGATTAAATAGCAAAAATAATACTTTCAAATCTATTATATTCATTACTATACTTATAATTGTATATCATATTTCATCTTTTTCATTATTATTTGGACAACTTGTATAAATAAGTCTATTGACTTTAGTAAATAACTGATTAAAAAATTATTCTCTATTCTATTTCTTTCCTCAAGCTATTAGTTTCAACAAGCCCTTCTTCATCATTACCCTCCTTGACGCTTCCTCATCCATCACCAGCGCCGCTTCCATCTTCCTTTTCACCACTGTCATCATCATCGCTACCGAGGCTGGCAGGGTGGCTAGATCGTATCTTGATGAGCATCCTATCTCGTTGGGGAAGTTGAGGATGGACTTGCGGTCACACATCTTGAATGCGGCATAATCATATGCACATGCAGCATCAACGACAATGCCGTAGGTTCTGAGCCAGAGCCGCAACGGTTGGGGTCTCGATAGGATCTCCATGGTGAACTTCCCCTATGGCCACTACCGGATGCCCTGAGTAGTGAGTAGGTAGCCTCATCCATGGCTAGTCTAATCTGAGGGAGGTTGGGAGATCGACAATGATGTCAGGGTAGGGTCGGCAGGAGGTGAAGCTGATCATCGGGACTGAAAGCACAGGGAAGCTACGGAGTGCATCGCTGTGGTAGCTTGTCGGGGTCGCGGGAAGCGGTGGGGGCCAGGTGGAGGATGAGAGAGTGGGTGGGTGATCGGTGAAAAGATGGCGGCGAATGAGGTCAATGGTGGTGAAGTTGTTGTTTCCACCGCTACTACTGGATGACACCATTGGAATCCAATGGAGAACAACATAAGATCGACTGGTGCAGTTGATGGATGGAGAAAGATCGTCCAGGTACCTATGATTTGATGTGTGTCCTTTGTTGCGCACGCCCACATGCGCGATTGAGAGGCGCGCTCACGTGGAAGTCAGGGGTCAAATAAAACACGTGGTAAAAAAAGTTGAAGTGTTCGCTCCAACCCCCCATCAATAATCCAATTCCATGTGGCAAAAGATGATTCGTTCATCCTAGTGTCTCGGTCAATCCGTCCCTAGGTTAACACGGAGAAGATAAATCATAGATGGCTATTAGTCATTAGTATAGGTGGCCAAGGCATAAGGGAATGCATACTTGGACACACCGAGTTTTAAACTCAAGAACTCATATGACAATACCCTATGTCTCAATCATCGTACCATCCCGAAGGGCCTCCTATCAATTCAATCCCGGATCAACAGATATAAGTAAATTACTCTTGAATGAAGAGACAGGTGGATGAGGGATGATTTATATAGGATACGCATATTTACATCCCATAACTCCGAAGTTCGGCTTTTCGATCTCAAATGATATCATCTCTGCTATGTCCGTCCGTGGAGCAGGGTCAAATAAAACGCGTTCTGGATATGGATTGACAAGGCAAAAAATAGTAACTGATTAAGATTGAGAAAGAGACCCGCCGATGGAAAAAATACGCTCAAGGTAAATAGATGGATCCACGACAACCTTTCTGGAGATGGATCCTGCACGTCGAATGACGTGTCAACGGATAAGTCCAGATTAAGCATACTCTCGGATCTGCGTGGGGATCTACGTGAGAGATCAGATCCTTTGATCTGTGATCACTGATTCCTTTTGGAATTTATATGATCCTTTGATCTGTGATCACTGATTCCTTTTGGAATTTATATGTCCAATCATCGTGGAAATCTGACTAAAATTATCTACAGTCGTTCTCAGATTCATCTTTTTCATTTAAATTATAATTTTGGATCGAATTAGGTAGCCAGAGGTTGCCAATAATGGATGAATTGAATGATGCTGAGCAAGGGACGACGTCTCATCATCGACTCGACTCAAAATTATAATTAAGATATAAAAATCAACACAAGAACAATGACGGTCAATTTTAATCGGATTCTGACTATAATTTGACATGCAAATTATAGAAGAGGTCAGGAAGAAATTAGAAATTACAAAACAGAAGATCTAGACTACCTTCTGGACTCCCTATGTGAAGGCCAGCTCGAGACAACATTCTAAAAGAAAAATATGCTTTTTATATGATAAATTATTTTACAAAATAGTTTAATTTTTCAATAAGGTACTCTTACTGAACAAAAAAATCATTAATATCTCACTTTAGTTACTTAAAAGCATAACCTGATCAAAATTTTTAATTATTGTCTTACATACTATTCATCAAAATAATTTAGTGTTCCTAACTTTCCGAATTGTACATGTATAAGGGCATCTACAGTGCTATCGTTAGAACGATAAATGAGCTCTTTGTGAATTTTTCCTTGATAATTTTTAAACTGATTAATTATAAATTTAACCATTAAGATAGATCCAAAAATATTTATAAAGACACATCCAAATGCCTAACATTTTTAAATTTCATGTGACAAAAAATTCCCTACAGCATATAATAGTTAGACTTTATTTGATTTTTTATTGAAGGATTTAACCATTACATCGTCATCATCGAAGGCTATTAATTGATTTTATTTTACCCTATAGTAATGAATTTTTAATATGCCAACCTATTAAATCTACTAATTAATATGCCAACATGTATATAAGGGATTCCTAAATGTAAAAATTTATTATTATTTCCATTATTAAAAAATCTTTCAATAATTGTTTTTGGTCTCACGTTATCAAATCACATTATTAGACACTGTAGCATCAAATGGCCTCACCCATATTTTCAATTTTGATAGAAAATAGTAACTTTAAAATTTCACTATGAGATCAAATGCTCTATTTATAACCGCGGCATGATGGGGGATATGAAAGGAATCTCTATCCTGGAAGGAAGAGAAAGAAAATAAAATCAAGGATGAATAACAAATCCCTACGGAAAGGAAAGGAAGGCATAAAAGAGGAAAAGAAAGAAAAAAAAAACAGAGCTGCTGTGCAAGCGATGGAAAACGAGCAGTCGGCTGTGCCGCCCAGCGCAAGCAACCTGCTGTGCAAACCGTGCGAGCAGGCGAGCAGCCAGCCATAATCAAGGCGATGCCTCTTCTAAAATTGTTGAAAAAAATATGAATAAAAACATGACTTATGGATTGTTAGTTCTACATTTAACATGGCTAATCGATTATGGAGATCAGGATCAGATTATATCAATCTAAGAATTCTTGTATGAACATGCAGCGAATTGCGGTCGGGACAGAATATGCCCACGAGAATCAGTCAGCCTGCGTGGCTCAGCCAAGAGCGTGTCACAATGCATGGCACGCCACTTGTTTTGTTTGTATGACACATGTTTTGTTTTCATGCATGACACCTTGCTATGCATGCACGTCGTGTTGATTGGATTTGCTTACATGCGGTGTTCTTGCTCTGCATGCATGCCATTTTGTTGGGCATGCTCACATCCACTTAATGGTGTCGTACAAGAGGTTGTTCCTTTATAAGGAGATTATGCCGGTGCAATAAGGACAGAGAGAAAAGCTTAAGAGCAGAAGCTTGTCCAGCTTTCTTCACGAAGAGAAGCGAGCAAAAGCAATTCTGTACGTGTGTAAGTGAAGCATAAGTGAACACTTTTTCTTCGTAAAGGAAGAGAGCTCTCCTCTTTCCATCCTTAGTTCTTCCTAATTTGTCTGTTGGGTAATTTTTTATTTGACAGATATCTTAATTAAGTGAGTTATCAGTAACTTACTTAATTAGTGAATATTTATTATCTTAAACACAGAGAGACTAATACACTCATGATAAGAAGGAGCCTAGCTATAATGTAATTTGGGATTGTTGCGGTAGTACAATAATAACTCTCCAACGTAATGAGTTATATTGATGAACTTGAGTTGTGTGTTCGGAGCGAACACGGGATACTCAAGCTCGTCGAAAGGCCAAAATCAATTTCTCCTCTAGGTCCCTGTCATAATCTTATTAAAGCCTCAAGTCCATCCAATGAAAGTCCATCTTGGTGTCCAAGAAGGGTCGACCCAAGGCTTGGTGACCAGGCCTTTACCAAGCCAAGGGCCGGCCATGAATTCCTTCAAGGTGGTCGACCCTTGCTTTATGCAAGGGGACCGACCACATAATTTAAACTTAAGGGGTGTTTTTGAATTTTTAAAATCTTATTTTTTAGAAAACTACAAATTTTAAAAGAGAGTTTTTAAAATATAAAACTTTCCTTATTTGAATTAGGCCACATGGTTTAAAAGAAAGTTTAAAAGTTTTAAAACTTTCCTTTTTTAACCATACTCATGGTTTTAGAAAAAAGGAAGAGAAGTTTTAAATTTTAAATCTTTTAATTTTGTAACATGTTAAAAAAAAGAAATTTTAGAAGAGAATTTTTAAACTCTAAACTTGATTTTAATTTTTAAAACTTTCTTTTTTTAACATCCACATTGGGAAATTAAAAAGAGAGCTTGTAAAATTTTATAAGAGCTTTTTTTTTTTGCTTATAAATTTTTTACAAAAGTATTTCCTTCCTTTTAAGGGGTCGGCCACCCTTGCTTGGTGCCCAAGCAAGGGGCCGGCCAAATAAACCAATCAATCATTGATTGGATGATTGAATCAATCAAGAGGAAAGGAAAGGAAAAATTAAAAGGGAAAAGAAAAAACAAGAGGAAGATTTTAATTTTTGTAAAAAAGTCTTTCCTTATTTGCCTTGGGTAAGTATTATAAAAGAAGGGGAGGAGAGACCTCATTTAAGGATTCTATTCTTTTCTCTCTTCTCTTCAAGTCTTCTCCAAAGGGCTGACCCTTGCTTTTCTTCATGCTAGGGCCGGCCACCTCTTGTGGTTGCTTGGTGTGGCCGGATATAAAGAGAAGGAGAAGAAGGGTATATATATGCATCTATTCTTATTCCATTGATTGTGCTCCCCCTTATGGCCGGATCTCTCCTCTTTCCTTTCCCTTTGCTCTTTTGTTCCTTGGTGGTGGTTGTGGCCAAATTCTAGAGAAGGAAGAGGAGCTTTTGGGTGGTGTTTATCTTGGAGGATCGTCGCTCACACGACATTCAAGACGAGGCGAGGAATACGGCAGAAGATCTCAAGGTTATTAGCATATAAGGAAAAAGGTATAACTAGTAATTGTTTTCCGCATCATGCTAGTTATTTTTCTTTGTAAGAATTCCAAACACAAGAGACATTAGATTCTAGTTTTTTGAATTGTAATTTGAGTTTGAGTTTGCGTTTTCTTTTTGTTTTTCGTATTTGTGATTCGATTGTTCTTTTTGGTTAAACCTAGAGTTATATAAGGAAATTAAATATTAGCTTTCCTTAAAAGGCTTTGTCTAGGCGGTGGTGGATGCTCCCGTATCCAAGAAGGCCATGTGTCTCACCATGCAGTCCTGGAAGCCAATGTTGAAAATTAATATTTAATTAAATTTATAACATAGGTGGATTTGGATCAATAATGTTAAGTTCCGCTTGCGATCCAAGTTTAAACCATTAAGAACAGATAAATTAAATTTGGAATCAATAATGTTAAGTTCCGTTTGCGATTCCTAATTTAACTTCTAAAAAACACAATAGGTTATTAGGAAAGGTTCGACACTTGTACAAAATTTTTGTACAATAGAACCAGTACGATCTTCCTAGGACTAACCAACACTATATGCTCGTCAAGATATAGAAGAGTAGTCCTACTTAAGATTTATGGTTGTTGGCCTAGATTCTTTGAACTAAACATAATATATAGTATTAGTTCCATAACAAATTATCTTCAATATTCCTTCTACAGAATGTTATAATTTTTTTTAATCTAAGTATTGAAAATTTGATTATTAGGTTACTATTTCATGGCATCATCAAGTTTTAGCAGCATCGAAAATACAAGATTTCAACCTGTAACATGTAGGGATTGCGGACAAAGAACATTAGTGTGTGTTTCTAGATCAACCAAGAATCCTGAAAGACAATATTACAGCTGCAGGCAACATGGATGGCAAAAGTGGGTGACGCCCGGTACTAATTCATTTAGTAATATTGAAAGTGAACACAATACTTCTCATGAACATAACCCAAGAATAATCCAAGTACCGAAATTTATTTGGATATCAGTGATGATGAACTTGATCCTCTTAGCCATAATCCTGATTATATTGTTAGTTCATCTTGTTAGTTAGTGTTAAGTAATGTTCATTTTGTAATGTAACTAGCTAAATGTTTGCAATTCTGGACGCAAAATGTTTGTTAGTTGTTGTTGGAAACATTAAACATTGTTGCATAATGTTGGTGTTATAATTGTGATATGATAATTGTGTTCTTTGTGTTAAAGATAAAATTTATCTGAGTTGAAGTTGAAGCATCTTGATTATTGTTAAGCTATTTAGTGAAATTTTTATTTGTAGTCAATTATCATGGAGTTGGCTAATTTTGTTTTGGTATTGACAAACATCTTGATGCATGTTGAAGAAAATGAAATTGTTAGTGTTTAAGTGAATTGTTTCGTTTGAGATCTTTTTTTCACTATGTACTATGTAATTCATGGTTTAAGATATTTTTTTCTTCACCAATACAACAAAAGGTGGAATTCAACAAATCAAGAAAATTGTATCAAGAAGTTTCAGGTAAGTTTTTGCACAAAAGGTGGCAAGTCGCTCATGGTATGAGCACATACTGGTAAATATACAGGCATCAAGCCCTTTGTTAACTTAGTTTAAGTGGTTCTACACCCCAACTAAATTAAATTACTACCTAAAATGAACAGCTAAGGAAATTCTCCAGGAGTTAGATGAGCGAGAGCGAATGTTGCAGCACTTATTCTCCAGGAGTTAGATGAGCGAGTTCAATTCTCCAGGAAATTCTCCAGAAAAGTATTTTGTAGTGCGTTTGGTTCATAGAATTAGCTCTTCTATTCCCTATGAATTGGTGATGCTATATGAAGCGCTAGGAAAATGTAAAGTATTGTGAATAACAAAGTATATTTTGGAACAATGTGTATCTTCCCTTATTGTGTGATGCTTTCAGATGGCGATGTTGATTTGCCAATTTCATATTATTTAATGGTGAATAATTATCTATGTACATTTTGCATAAACTAATAGCTCAATGACAACTGGCAATATCGAATCAGTTGATCAAACTTTAAGATAGACCAACAATTGAATCCCTAACATATTGGGAGTGACAATTAACAAGTATTAAGAAAAGAAAAAGTGGAACAAAAAAAAAGTGGAACCACCAAAAGCTTCACCATCATCACACTTGACTTGAGCAAGTCTAGCAAATATATGCATTTGGTCCATCATTTTAGTTTACATAGTCAAAATTATTAGCAAAATCAACAACCAAAATGGTCCTTCTACGGTTGAAGGTCACCCCCCAGTTTGATGCAAACACCTCAATGGAACTCATGTGTTTGTGTCTTCTTCTGTTCTTCAGCAGACACCTCAATGGAACTTTCAGGTCAAAGGTGAGAAGATCGACACAAGCTAAAAAAAAGAGAGAGTAAAAATTTGAATCAGATCATGTAGTCAACGAAATTATAAAAATAATTTACATTAAGAACAAAGTCGAAAAAAATAGAAAACAATCTCATCAACATGAATATCGAAGCTACACTAGCTAATCTTAAACTCTATCAGTATGACCATGGAAGATATACTAGAACATGGTGTTTACTTCATTACTTCGAGGGGCAGTAGGAGAGAAAATTATAGCAGTTTATTAGAAAGGAAATAGATGAATATCAATCATAGATAATTACAACAACCTAGCGCATGTTGTTAGAACCTGGAACAATAAAGATAATTTATTAATTTCATTTTCTCAACAAATAATAAATCACTATAATTTAACAAATTAAAACTTTGATAATACCAGCTATAGATCCCAAATCAGGTTCATATGTGTCGTCAAGACTGATATGATTATTATCTTCAACTGATCTGATAATTGACACATTGTCATATACAAAATATAATAAAATATAATAAAAATGTAAAATTAATCAACACATACCCTTGCTATAAATTGGGACAGTTACGCTTGTCATGTGATACTCCTCGATGTCCGCATCCATGACGAAGCCTGAAATTTGAGGTTGATTTCTCCTTTGATGGTTTTAATCTCTTCTCACATCTTTTAGTTCTTACTGTAGAAGGATCAATAATA
Source organism: Zingiber officinale (assembly GCF_018446385.1). NCBI lineage: Eukaryota > Viridiplantae > Streptophyta > Magnoliopsida > Zingiberales > Zingiberaceae > Zingiber > Zingiber officinale. Next base: position 5,213,747 of record NC_056000.1, on the reverse strand, counting down.
TCAAGACCCTCATCAATGGATTTCTTTCTTTGACTTTTATCACTGTATGTTGTGCTAATGGACATCTCTTGAATTTTGTTGTAGATATAAAAAAATTGTTCATCCAAAAAGGTTGACCTCTCATTACTCAAAGGTGTATCATCAACTAATACTGAATCTTTATAGGATAACCTTAAGTACCTCAAAATCAAATACCATTCTGAATCTGGATCATCAATGAAATTTTGCTCCCCTAAAGTATATATTACTCCAACTTTTGAATCTCGTGTTCATCGTTTGAGTATATACGTATCAGGCAAAAGAAACACTTGGTTGTTACGAAAAAAACTAACATATGTCTACATGGAATTCCCTCGAACTCAAAATTTGTGCAGCTACACGATATGTAGTCTCTTTGTTTGTCATGCATGAGCACTCTTTATTTTGAGGAAGAACTACTTTGAAATTTCATCACATGATAAGCCGCTGAGGCAACTCCTGTAAGTGTCTGTTGCACATAATAACTATGACGTACTCTCAGTCATTTTACTTTGAAACTTCAACCATTTCTTTTTTGTGTATAACTTAACTATTTGAGTTTCCATTGGCCAGGTTGTCTTAATCTTGGGATGCTTATTCTTATCAATATTGTCTGCAACTAACTCATTATGTCTTTGATGTCTCAGTGCTCTATTAAAACGGGTGATAAAATCCATTAATGAGTTCTTATTTGAGACATATTTCTTGAAAAATACATGTGAGCCTTCAGATCTTTGACTGCTTGACATTCCTGCAGAAAATACATGACTAAAACATACTAGAACCCATCTGTGTCACAATTTAGACATCAAGGATAACCAATCATTTTCCTCTAAGTTAGCACACTTGATAGACTCTTTCCATGAATTCTCAAAATCATCAGGTGTTGTAGAATTTGTAATGACATTCTTTATACTGTGATAGTGGTTTTGAAAAGTCAAAGGGTTTAATTTATCTGGGAATTTGTTCAATATGTGTCATAAACAATATCGATGTACTGTTTGAGAGAAAACCTGTGCAATAGCTTTTGTCATAGCAGAATCTTAATCAGTGATGATAATGTTTAGTGTACCTTTAGGTATGACTTCTAAAAACTTTGTAAGCAATTAAACAAAAGACTCAGTTTTCTCATCACTAATAAATCCACAACAAAAAAGAATTGTCTGATGATGATGGTTAACTCCTACAAATAGTGCCAAAATCAAGCCATATCTGTTGGTGTTATATGTAGTATCAAATATAATTGCATCACCAAATACACTGTATGTCCTTCTTGATACATGATCAGCCCAAAAGCACCTATTAAATTTTTTTATTTGAATCAGTCTTGTAATCAAAGAAAAAAGTTAAATTCTTTTCTTGTCCAGATGTAAAAAACTTAATCAGTGTTTCAACATCAATATTCTTTTATTCATCCCTAAGATTTCTCTCAAAGTTTCTAATATCTTTTTCTGTGCAACCTACCCACTCAGGGCCTCCGTACTCTATCTCTAATAAACACATTTGTTAACAAGTTGGTACATTGGCTTTTGAAAATTGTTTTGTCAATGCTTTCTTGGCTATCGAAACACTACAATGTGAGTGTAGCAAATGCATCTTTGATAGAGTCAAGAGCGGATGATTATAGGTTTTTATGAAGTTACAGACAACCCATTTAGGCCCCGTCTGTTCTTGACAAATGCAATATTTGACTTATAACCCGTTCTAACTGCGCCACGTGCTCTTTCCCTTGTTACTTGATTAGGGTTTGGATGTTTATTGTTCCGTATTAGATCTGTATGCCCTTCTTTAAAGCATACAATTTGTTTCCATGTCACTTCATTTGTCATCTTATTTTTTCTACTCGTGTTATTCCTTGAACTAAATCCGGCTTCTCGAGCATATTAGTTATAAAACGAATATGCATCCTCTAGTGATCGAAATTTCATTTCAATTTTTGACTTTCGAGCATCTGCAACTTGGGGAATGAATTCTTGATCATCAACTTTACTTTCTTCCATTTATGTGCGTCCTCACATTATATTTGATAATAGATAAATATTACATCTTATTTCAGAATAAACAACAAACTTAAGTTTTCTAATTATTTTAACAGAGACACTAAACAATAAATTTGATTGAACAAATCATGCAATTTCTAAATCAATACAAATCATATAATTTCTAAAGCAAAATAAAGAAGCAAACTAACAGTTTTCTAAAGCAAAATAATTTATCTTTCTGCCAGTATAAAGCAGAAAAAAATCTGAAAAAGGAAAACAAAGGACATTATCATGGACATGAAAAATTTTTTGCATAAAAAAAATAATAGATCTGAAAAAAAGTTAAACAAGGGACATGATTAGGGACATTTAAAAAAAATAGGACAAGAATTGATAGTTCCAGAAAAAAGATTAGCTTCTCTTGATATTTGTCCACTGAAATTTGTCCCCTTTGATCAACTCAGATCAAACAAACTTTGAAAATGTTTCCTTTTCATTCCAAACAAATATATATGTTAGGGTTTCAATTACATTTCCTTCCATACAAAGTCATAATAGATACTTAACAAATTATATCAATCTTACCGTCTTATGGAGCAGTGTTGTCAACTTTTGTGAAATCTCCCATCACTGTTGCAAGAGAGCTTGCAGGGAGGAGAGGATCACGTTGCGACGAAGGAGCTCGTCGTGCATCGCGACGAAGGAGCTCGTCGTGCGTCGTGGCGGCGCGAGAGAGGGAGGAGCGCCTGCGAAACCCTAGTTCGACGATAGAGGGAGGCGGCAAGCTTTGGCGGAGAGAGGGGCAAGAGGGAAGAGAAGGAAAAAAACCCTAGATCGCGGCGAGAGAAGGCTGCAGGCAATACTACGTTTTTTTGCTTCCCTGCATTTTTTTGCTTTAACTCATTTCATCTCTGCCGCACCAAACCGCAGGAACAAAACCGCAAGCGAGCACTATATATATATATATATATATATAGGCTTTGTGTCGTCGTCGCTGCCGAGCTCCGCCGGCCAGCGTCCGACCCTAGCCAGTGGCACTCCCGCCAACCAACAGCTGCCCTGATGCTGGTAGAGGTTTCCGTTGTTGCCCAAACAACAAGAGGTGGTGCCTCTTAACTATCCATCGTTGCACGCCAACAATCAGGACTTACTGCTACTATTCTGGGGCTTCTGTCGCCATTTGTGAGCAGCTCTGAACGACAAACGTCCGACGCCCGCCGATCAGCCGTCGTCCAACGCGAACAGCAGCAAACAACTGTTGTACATGTGTGCCACAACTGCTGTGTCACAGGTCAACGTCGACGCCGACCATCTGCAGCCTTTCAGAAGTTATCTGTTGAACTAGGAAACTCTTGTCGCCGGTCACACCACCAGTAGTAGCAAGATTCGCCGTCGAACAACAGGGAGAGATGTTGTACATGTGCTATCGTCGCCCTCCTAGAGACGCCGACCTCCTTCCGTCGGCTCACCACCGGCCCTCCGGCCTCCTTCCGATGGTTCACCACCAGCCCCAGTGGAGACTTTTGCCATCGACTACAACCACCAGCAGCGACTTCATCTCCGGACAACAACTTTGTGACAGTTGCTTGCTGGTTGATTTGTACCAATTAGTTGTAATTGTTGCCAGATACAAATCAGATCATGATCCCTCTCTCGGATCGAACCCTCCTACCTTTGGCTAGTACCGAAGTGGAGACACGACTTGTGTTGGGGTTGCAAGGTTGCAAACATAATCCCACATTGAAAACACATGAGAAAGATCATGAGTTTATAAGAGAAAAGATATATCCATTAGTATGAGGCATTTTAGGTAGAGCCCAAAAGTAAAATCATGAGAACTTAGTCCCAAAGTGGACAATATCATACCATTATGGAGATATCTAAATTCTTTTTGATCTTACAATTGGTATTAGAGCCCGGACTGCCAGAAGGTTTAACCACCGACTGTGCACAAGAGTTATGGTCTGATTGAGCTATGTGGATACAATATTGACCTCGAACAAAGAAAGTGGGGGCTCCTGTGTTCGGATCAAGAGGACCAGACACCAAGCAAGAAGTCCTAGTTGCGGCTAGGTAAGGAAGTCCTAGTAGGTCAGGTGGACCAAGGGGCAGGAAGACCTGGTGGGTCGAAGATCGGACGTGGGAAGCCTGTGGTTCTTTGTTTGAGGGGGGATTATTGGGGTTGCAAAGTTGCAAACATAGTCCCATATTAAAAACACATGGGAAAGATCATGAGTTTATAAGAGAAAAGATATCTCATTGGTATGAGGCCTTTTGGGTAAAGTCCAAAAGTAAAACTATGAGGGCTTAAGCTCAAAGTGGACAATATCATACTATTGTGGAGATATCTAAATTCTTTTCGATCCTACAATGTTGGATCATGAAAGTCGATAGAGGGAGGGGAAGTGAATATCAATTTAAAAATTCGAAAAGAAGATCGAGTACGCAGCAGAAAAATTGAAATTGGAACAATGCTAACATAAGTAATTTTTTACTTGGTTCGGAGCCTTGGTCGACTCCTACTCCAAGGTCCGCACTCGTCGAGTGCTTTCGTTGGGCAATCCACTAGCAATTCGAATAAGTTTTTACAAATTGAAAGTATAAGAATGCTTAAGAAGATTAAATACCGACAATAATTAAGAAAGAAATGAAATAGCGCGGTGTCGGAGAAGCTTCAGCGTCGCAGGAGCACAACACGGCAGAGCAAGCTTTGGCAGACTTTGTTGTGAGTTGTTCTTTGCTCAGGGTGTATCCTCCTTATATAGGAGGCTCCGGGCGCCCGGATCCCTTTCGGGCTCCTGGAGTGTGACGTAACCCAACCAACCATGAAGCTCCACGTGGCGACGCGACGAGGGAATAAACTTTGCATTCCCGGCGCCTGGATCCCTTCAGGCACCTGGATCACTTTTCTCTAGAAAGTCCTTCTTCAAGAAAGAGTTAGTCCGAGGTAAAATGCAAACTATATTACCCTGCAAAACAAAGTATTAGCACAATTATAATAAACAAGCAGAGTATTAATTAGATTCTGTCTCCTCGAGACCGAAATCTAGTCACGATCAAAACTTAGAGTTTCGAAATGGTTATAAGTTGGATCAGCGCCTAAGTTCCCCTCCCGGGAATGTGTCCTCACAGTCACTCTCCTCTAGTGACTTACCTTAACTTACTTGTCAGACGTCCGGTCAGGCCTTCGACCCGTCTGGAATTCATGCCAGCTATTAGGTCAGTCCGTCGACCTAGCTGGACTTCGTACCAGATGTTAGGTCAGCCCGTCAACCCGTCTGGACTTCGTGCCAGCTATCAGGTCGACCCGTCGACCTAGCTGGGCTTCGTGCCAGCTATCCGATCGGCCCCATCGACCTAGCTGAGCTTCTTCTGCACACTTGGTCACAGTGTTAGATCACAATGAACCTAATTTAACCTACTTTGTCATTCATCAAAATTTGAGTTAGACCGTTAGTGCTAACTATACTAACAACTTGAACTCATTGAAGTCATCTTGAAGATAACTCGGTGTAGATACAAGTAGAGGTGAGGCTCGTGCGTCGCTTGGTTGATCTCCTTCTCACTCCGGATCATCCGATGGAATCTTCTACGTATCATCCGTCAGATATACCTGTTAGGACCAAAAGTAGCTAGAGGGGGGGTGAATAGCTCGTCGCGTTCACTCGTTGCTCGGCGTTGCTTGTTCCTTCAAAGATGTGCAGCGGAAAATACAGAAACAAACACACAACGCTAACACGGTTGGTTTTACTTGGTATCCACCTCACAAGAGGTGACTAATCCAAGGATCCACACCAACGCACGCACCCTCCACTATGAAACACTCCTTTTCGGTAACTACCGAGGGCGGAGAAGCCCTACAAGACTCTCAGTACAAGAAGAAGGAAAGGGAAACAAAAATACAAGCACAAAGCTTACAATGAATGCAGAAAACCCTAACCCTAGCTTCTCTTCTTGCCTTTGATCCGCCTCTTGACTCGGAGAGCTTCCAAGAACCTTCAAGAACTGGCGATCACAAGCTTTGAGAGTGCTGTGGAGGAGCTGGCGAAGATCTGAGATGAAAACCGTGAAGTCATACCGCAGCCATCGAACGCCTGCAGCTATAAACGATGCCAACGGTCGGATCCCGATCGATTCGAATGTTCCCAATCGATCGGGGAGGCTTTGGATCGATCCACGGATCGATCCGGCGCTTGCACTGAAGCGCGCTGGATCGATCCACGGATCGATCCGGCTAGCGAAGCGGCCGCGTCCCAATCGATCCAGCGATCGATTGGGACCTCGGATCGATCCACGGATCAATCCGAGCCTCATCGGTTGGGACAGTCGGATCGATCCACCGATCGATCGAGCTGGATCGATCCATCGATCGATCCGACTTGATTTTTGTCCAAACCAAGTCCCAAACCTCCCAAACCAACATCCGGTCAACCTTGACTTATTGGTATGTCATGCCTAGCATCTAGTCACTCCCTTGACCTGCTAGGACTCCCTTACCAAGTGTCCGGTCAATCCCTTTGACCCACTTGGACTTTTCTCTGTGCCAAGTATCCGGTCAATCCCTTTGACCTACTTGGACTTTTCTTTCATGCCAAGTATCCAGTCAATCCTTTGACCTACTTGGACTTCCCAGCACCAGATGTCCGATCATCCTTGATCCATCTGGATTTTCCCTTGCCTGGCTTCACTCACCAGGACTTTCACCTAGCTTCACTCACTAGGGTTTTCCATCTGCCTAGCTTCACTCACTAGGACTTTCACCTAGCTTCACTCACCAGGATTTTCCATCTGCCTAGCTTCACTCACTAGGACTTTCACCTGGCTTCACTCACCAGGATTTCCATCTGCCTAGCTTCACTCATTAGGACTTTCACCTGGCTTCACTCACCAGGATTTCCATCTGCCTAGCTTCACTCACTAGGACTTTCACCTGGCTTCACTCACCAGGATTTCCATCTGCCTAGCTTCACTCACTAGGACTTCCTTCTGCCTGGCTTCACTCACCAGGACTTTCATACTGCCTAGCTTCACTCCCTAGGTCTTTCATTTTGCCTAACATCCCAGTTAGGACTTCCCGGTCAAGTATCCGGTCAACCTTGACCTACTTGACTCTTCTTCAATCAATATCTTATTGTCAAACATCTAAACCCAAACCAAGACTCAGCTTGGTTACCCAGGTCAATCTTGACCTGAGGGATGTTGCACCAACAATCTCCCCCTTTTTGATGTTTGACAATACCAACACTATCACTTACAATACCACATGTAAGTTAGGCTAATCCCATAGCCTCCTTCTTCATGCCACTAGGTAATGAAAGCATAAATTAAGCTCTTCATTCTCCCCCTAAGAGGGCAAACTCCCTCTAGGTAATGAAAGCCTAACTTACTCCCTTTCATGAGTCCTTTCATTCTCCCCCTATGACCTTCCCATAGGTAATGAAGGACTAAGCTTAACCATACATTCTCCCCCTATTGGCACACATCAACCCATCGTTGGACACACATCAACCTATGCTCCAATTCTGGGCACACTTCAACAAATCCATTTGTTGAAGACTCTCCCCCTGAAGAGTTGCTCATCGTGATCACAACTTCACTCATTGTGATCACCCGATAATGAGATCCCATAACCGTCATTATCACCTTAACTTCTCCCTCAATGTTGACAAATACCCAACCTTGAGCATTTTCAACCACTTGAGTGTCCACTTGAAATAATGAGGATATCCACTCCCCATTTCTCCTCATTTCAAGTTTAAATGCTCAACCTTGAGCAAGTTCACAACAGAAGGTTAACCACCTTCCAAGGTTCATGAAAAATAATTTTCATGTCTTTAAAGAGTCCCTCCCCCTAAAGACATGGTGGTAACTTCTGTCATTGCACCAACAATGACTTGGAATCCCTAAAACATTAGGAAACCCAAATTTAGAAGTTTTGAGGTTCAAATATTCAAAATTTGAAACAACCTCAACCTAAACTTCTACTTAGTCTTCCTTAACCAATCCATCCTTATTTTCGCATGAAAACACCCTTTTTATGGATACAAATGTATTTTTAGGGGTTTGGAATGGTTACCTAGACTCAAAGAGGTTCAAAGATGCTGAAATCAAACCTTCCCAGCCAAAATCAGCAACTTGGATCGATTGGAGTTGGGTACCAATCGATTGAACCTTTCTGAATCGATCCACTGATCGATTCAGACTCCCTGGATCGATCGGCTGATCGATCCAGCGAGCTTCTGCTCGCGGGAATTGCCGTTTGAATCGATCCATGGATCGATTCAGGAACTCCAATCGATCCATGGATCGATCGGAGCTCTGATAGTTGCTGAAATTCCATTTCAGTCAACTTCAGAAACCCCTAAAAAATTCTACAAAAATCCAAAAATTATGAAATTTCGTGTAGACATTATTTAGGGCGTTTACTATCACGGAAAAATAGTTTTCTATGAAAATACTTCATATTTTCAAAGATTGACACAAACTTGAAAACTTGCAAAAACTTTAGTGTTTCTCTTCAAGTTTGTGTCTAACTATTCAATGGTGATTACTATCAAAAGATAGCCTTCACCAAGGTTTTCCAAAAATATTTTCAAAACCAATATCCCATCATGTTCCTTGGGCATAATGCACATGACTTGTACATTAGCTTTCCCAATGATGGGAAAACACATAACTATGTGTTTTGATGAATTTAAAAACTCAACGGAATGCACTAAATCAACATCTTGAGTTTTGTTCATCATCCTAACATCTCACTTGTATCTAATGTGCACTAAAACACATACAAGTCACCTTATAGTCTTTGTGAGATGTAGATTTTAGTTTTGCCCTAATCTAGGGATCATGCATATCTATCTAGGCATTTTAGAGATATTAGACATCCACCTAGGATGTCACTTGTTAATAAGTGTTGTTAAATGCCATTTGTCCTTAATTACAAGGAATTAAACTAATGCATGATAATGTTATGGCATACATCAAAATAAAATAACTTTCAAAAGAAAGATTCCTATAACTACATGATGTATGATTGTCATGACATGGTATTTTTGAGTTTTTCATAGTAAAACATGAATGCAAAAACTAGACATGATGTCATGGCATATGATGGGCAAATAATCATGGCAAGATTTAGCATAAATAAAATATACCTAGATTAACTATCTAAGTATCCTTAAAGTCTTAGCTAAACTTACACCTTAAACCTAGATTGCCCTAAAGTGCTTCAAGAGAATGCCAAAACCTAAATTGGCATTTCTAATTTCCTTGATTAATGTATGCCAATTGAAAATAAATATGTCCTCAAATGTTGGCATATTCCATTTTTCCACAAGAGTAGCACTTTTAAATTAAGGCTTAGTTTGCCTTTAATTTCCTAAGAACATACCAAAATCCCAACTTGGTAGTTCTGTGTTTTCTCAAATTTGTGCCACTTTAAAATAAAATCAATACTTCTCCAATTTGGCACATTTTACTCTTTCAAGGAGTAAATAATAGGTCCATTTCATTTTCAAAGGTTAACTAAAACCTTGAAAATGCTCCTTGAGTGTCAATTTCCTCAAAGTTAGGTTAACTACCCTTCTAATCGGAGTTGACACTCTCTAACCCATCTATGGGGTAGAGAAGATGCTCCTAGGAACCCAACACCTATTGGTGCTCCTTGGATGCTCTAGGTACTCACTAGGGATATCTTCCCTAGATACCTTCCTAGTGACCTTGTTGGGCTTCTTAGAAACCTTGGTCACACTTTCTAGGTCAACTCTAGGGATAGCCTCCCTTGTGACCTTGTTAGTGACTTTCTTAGACTTCTTAGAAGTCTTAGTCACTTTGGTTGCAAAGATACTTCTAGGGATATCTTCCCTTGTATCTTTGACTTGACCTCTAGACTTAGGGTTTGTTCCATAGCTATATGGAACCCTATGATAACTAGGCACATCCTTTTTAGCTTTGGGTTTGTATCCCAAACCTCTATAGCCATTGGATGACCTTTGTGCTCCTAGCCCTAGGTATTGCTCATTTTGCCCTTTAAGGATATTCTCCATCCTTTTTAGGGTCTTTTCTAGTTTGTCAAGTCTTGACCTCAAGACTTGATTTTCTATCATTAAATCCTTAGGTTTTGGTCCATGAGCATTTTTGATCTTGGGCATGTGTCTATTTTCCTTAGTGTTTTCGCCTAGATTTTTACCTACAATCCTAGCCTTAGGTGTAGTTTTGGCATGTAGGGCCACATGCTTTTCCTTAAAGCCCTCATGCTTTCTATTCTTATGGTAAATTGCATTAAAATGATAAAAATTTGAACTATCATGCTTTTTACCATAATGTAAAGGGGTAGGCTCAATAAATGTTACCTTTTTCTTTACCTTAGAGGCTCCCCCTTGACTAGAGCTTCCTCCATGAGCCTTGACCACCTTCTTCCCCTTAGGGCATTGACTTCGGTAATGCCCCTTTTGATTGCAAGAGAAGCACACGATGTGCTCCTTGCTCTTCTTTGTTCCGGGGATGGTCTCCTTGGGCTTCTCCTTGCCCTTTTGTGCCACTTGGCCCTTCTTCTTGGCCAATTTAGGGCATTTGCTCTTGTAGTGCCCACTTTCCCTACACTCAAAACATATTATATGATTTTTGTTTTTAATTGAAACATTTATACCTTCTTGTGTAGGGATGACACTTGCTCCTCCATTTGATATTTCTTGAATTTCGGAGGTGGCACCATCTTCTTCTTCTTCACTTGACCCGGATGTAGAAGCTTCTCCTTCTTCTTGATCCGGCGTCACCAAGAATTGCTCCCCCTCAATCCTAGAGGTGGAGGCTTCATCATCTTGAACATGAAACAAGGAGTATGCTCCCTCCTTGTTCCCTTCGTTGCATTCCCTTGAGGATGAAGCTTCTTGGATCTCCTCTTCTTCGGAGGTTGAGCATCTCTCAACCTCGGAATCCTCCTCTTGGTCTTGCTCCAAAGAGTCACCCTCTCTGGATACTTCTTGCTCTTGTACAGTGGAGGGGATCTCTTCATGAAGCTTGGCCAATTTGCTCCATAGTTCCTTTGCATCTTCAAATTCTCCAATTTTGCAAAGGATGGTGCTTGGCAATAAATTGACCAAAAGCTTGGTCACTTTGTCATTGGCCTCGCACCTTTGGACTTGCTCTTGGCTCCACTTGCTCCTTTTGAGTACTTTGCCCTTGAAATTTGTGGGAGCTTCAAAACCTTCCATGAGAGCAAACCATTGCTCTATCTCCATCATAAGAAAATTTTCGATTCTTGATTTCCAAGAATCGAAACTTGTAGATGAATATGGTGGAGCCACCCTTGTATCAAATCCAAGTCCATCTTGGAATTGCATCTTGAAGTTGAGCTTCTTGAAATCTTGAACTTGAAGAATTTGCTCCAACTTCTTCACCCTCTAGCTTTTCTTGATATGTTTGCCCCTTCCGGCGGTGATTCCGGTGAAGAGCAACCTTGCTCTGATACCACTTGTTAGGACCAAAAGTAGCTAGAGGGGGGGTGAATAGCTCATCGCGTTCGCTCGTTGCTCGGCGTTGCTTGTTCCTTCAAAGATGTGCAGCGGAAAATACAGAAACAAACACACAACGCTAACACGGTTGGTTTTACTTGGTATCCACCTCACAAGAGGTGACTAATCCAAGGATTCACACCAACGCACGCACCCTCCACTATGAAACACTCCTTTTTGGTAACTACCGAGGGCGGAGAAGCCCTACAAGACTCTCAGTACAAGAAGAAGGAAAGGGAAACAAAAATACAAGCACAAAGCTTACAATGAATGCAGAAAACCCTAACCCTAGCTTCTCTTCTTGCCTTTGATCCGCCTCTTGACTCGGAGAGCTTCCAAGAACCTTCAAGAACTGGCGATCACAAGCTTTGAGAGTGCTGTGGAGGAGCTGGCGAAGATCTGAGATGAAAACCGTGAAGTCATACCGCAGCCATCGAACGCCTGCAGCTATAAACGATGCCAACGGTCGGATCCCGATCGATTCGAATGTTCCCAATCGATCGGGGAGGCTTTGGATCGATCCACGGATCGATCCAGAGCGCCTCTGTGCTCTGGAAACGCGCCTGGATCGATCCACGGATCGATCCAGCGCTTATCGCGCGAAGCAGCCGCGTCCCAATCGATCCACTGATCGATTGGGACCTCTGGATCGATCCACGGATCGATCCAGAGGCTCTCTGTTCGCTGGGACAGGTCTGGATCGATCCACCGATCGATCCAGAGCCTGGATCGATCCAGCACTTGATTTTTGTCCAAACCAAGTCCCAAACCTCCCAAACCAACATCCGGTCAACCTTGACCTGTTGGTATGTCATGCCTAGCATCTAGTCACTCCCTTGACCTGCTAGGACTCCCTTACCAAGTGTCCGGTCAATCCCTTTGACCCACTTGGACTTTTCTCTGTGCCAAGTATCCGGTCAATCCCTTTGACCTACTTGGACTTTTCTTTCATGCCAAGTATCCAGTCAATCCTTTGACCTACTTGGACTTCCCAGCACCAGATGTCCGATCATCCTTGATCCATCTGGATTTTCCCTTGCCTGGCTTCACTCACCAGGACTTTCACCTAGCTTCACTCACTAGGGTTTTCCATCTGCCTAGCTTCACTCACTAGGACTTTCACCTGGCTTCACTCACCAGGATTTTCCATCTGCCTAGCTTCACTCACTAGGACTTTCACCTGGCTTCACTCACCAGGATTTCCATCTGCCTAGCTTCACTCATTAGGACTTTCACCTGGCTTCACTCACCAGGATTTCCATCTGCCTAGCTTCACTCACTAGGACTTTCACTTGGCTTCACTCACCAGGATTTCCATCTGCCTAGCTTCACTCACTAGGATTTCCTTCTGCCTGGCTTCACTCACCAGGACTTTCATACTGCCTAGCTTCACTCCCTAGGTCTTTCATTTTGCCTAACATCCCAGTTAGGACTTCCCGGTCAAGTATCCGGTCAACCTTGACCTACTTGACTCTTCTTCAATCAATATCTTATTGTCAAACATCTAAACCCAAACCAAGACTCAGCTTGGTTACCCAGGTCAATCTTGACCTGAGGGATGTTGCACCAACAATACCTAGCGTAAATTTACTTTCCATAAAATTTTAATTATGCGATCATATCTGGCATGTTGTATCTTTGTATGTGTATGGTGTGTGTGATGTAATAGTTAGGAATTATTATTATTTTTATTTTTCGCTACGTATGTTTACAAAACTTGTTTTAGTACGCACCCGCATCGAGCTACCAACAGTGGTATCAGAGCTTGATTGTGCTTCGATATGATCGTAAAATTATTTTACAGTTCGTAATTAGTGTAGTAATTAATTTTAGATTTTTTCTGAAATTATTAAGAATTTTCTATTTTTGGAAGTTTCCTAAATTGTTAGGAAATTTTATTTTTGAAAAGTTTCTAAAATAATTTTAGAAAATTAAATTTTAAAATATTATGTTAATTTATAGAATTTTCTAGAATTTTAAGAAATATTCTATTTTTGGAAATTTTCATAATTTGTAAGGTAATACCAAATTTGAAAAGATTCTAAAATTCTTTAAAAATACAGATTTGAGATCTTCTAAATTAAATTATGGAAATTGTATTTTCTAAAAATTTTAGATTTATTAAAATATTCTATTTTTAGAAAATTTCCTAAATTATTAGGAAATATTAAATTTGGAAAGATTTGAAAATAAAAATTATTTAAATTATTCTTTAATAAATTAAGAAATATTAATTATTTATTTCTTAAATGGTTATAAAATTATTTTAAAATTTTATTTTCAAAATAATTAAAGATTCTTTATTATTGATAGAAATATTCTAGATGAGATATGTTAATTAAATTTAGAAAATTAGTTTTTCTAATTTGATTAAATAAATTTTGATTTATTAAAATCATATTTATAATATATTTTTATTTCTAAAATAGAATTATAATATATGTAAACTTATGTCATGTTCATGTCATATTGTATGTCATATAGATGCATTAATTATGACATGATTAAATTTTGTCATGCATACGAAGTGATTAGATTTTGTCATACGTGTGATGTGTCATGTTATGTCATGCATGCAATGTGTCATTGTTGGAGCAATCTAGGTGCCCTAGGTTTTGATATTTGGACAAATATTTAAGTTAGGTTTATTGTTGTATTTGATATGCATTGTGAGTGTGCAGGATACAGGTATAACAAGGAAAGTCCAAGTGTGATCTTGGCAAAGGAGGAAAGTCCAAGGATGAATCTTGGCGGTGTAAGTCTAAGTATGTAGTCTTGGCAACGTAAGTCCAAGTGTGACTTGGCAATGGATGAAGTCCCGGATGTGAGGAGCCTCTTGGCAAAGGAAGACCCAACAATAAAAACAAGGTCGAAGGAAGCTCCAGAAGGTAAGACATAAAGGATGGGGAGACATCCGAGGGACGCAAGGCTGATGGAGGAGTCTAGAAGGCTAGGTCTAGGTTGGTCGGGTGAGGACGAGTGTTGAGTGATTGTACTAGGGGAAAAATCTTATGGTTTCAGGTTTCATTGTAGCAGTACTGTAGCAACACTGTAGTGACACCGTAGTAACATTGTTGTGACACTGTAGCACCACTGTAGCAGTCGACTGATACACTGTAGCAGTCGACTGGTACACTATAGTAGTCGACTGGTAGTCGACCATTGGGTAACGGTCAACTTCACTTAAAGGACCAGTCGACTGGTGCATACACCAGTCGACTGGTAGCAGGAAAACAACTTAGTGTTTTCCTTTCGAGCTCTATTTAATGGAGCTCGGGGTGCTTGGGCATGGTTGACGAAATAGACTTGGTTAAAGCCTATTAAAGTCTCCCAAGCCTTCGTGTGATCGGTGTGCTTGTATTCAAGTATTTGTGCCGAGGTTTCTCCACCGACAAGGAGCTTGAGCTAGCCAGAGGTTTTCCGGAGACTAATCCACCGACGGATTGAGGGATCGTCCACCTTACGGACACGCCGTGGAGTAGAAGCAAGTTATCTCCGAACCACGTAAACGAACGTGTTAATGGGTTGCATCTCTTCCTTTGTATTTAGCTTTCATATTTGTATTCGTGGTTGTATTCTTTGTTTTCCGCTGTGCAATAACCAATACGTAGGAAGCGATCGATTTGGGTGAGACGCTATTCACCGCCCCCCCCCCCTCTAGCTACATTTCGGTCCTAACAATGATGTCATCATTTATATCATGCGTGAGATATGTCATATCATCATTTATGTCATGCGTGTGATGTCATGTAGTTTGTAGATTTGCATGATGATGATGAAACTTAAATCCCTTACATCAAAATATTAAAGTCTACACCTTCTATTAATATGGTAAGAATTAAAATTTAAGTTCTTGTTTGAGTTGTTGACCAAAGTCAAGCTAAACATGAAATTAAATATGTTCAAATCATAGAGATAAATTCTCATGATTAATGGGTTGGTTTTAACTTGAAGTGTTGACTTGTTGTGCCAAAGTAATAATTAACGTGGATAGAGGTGAAGTTGGGTGATGTGCATTTGATGTATACTTGTTAATATGTCAACAACCTAATGTTTATGCGAATATCAATTAGTTGCTAGCATAATGTGATAGTTGTATATAAGTGATATGCAATCGGTAAACTTATTACCTACCACTATAGCTAAGAATGACTTATTGGTTAAAGTCAAGGTTGTTCTTATCTATAGTGGATATCAACCCACTTGGAGAGAATCTACCATCTCCCGAATTTATAGTAAGGGCTTTCGAATTCAATAAGTAAGTGGATTTCGTATTTATATGTAAATTGTTTACATTTACGAAATAAAATCATCTTTCCTAAACATGCTCAATTGTGTATTTCTAGATTATTAGAGTTGGAATGTTTTCTTTGAATTTGCGCTCACTATGGAAATAAATAAACTGACTGGGCTAACTCCAAAGGACTCATATTACCGTTATGGTAAGATGTGGCATTGGAGAAGAAACGACAAGATTTATCTTGAGTCCATGAAGAAGAGAAAAAGACATCTGATGCCCTATCTCCTATCTTCGAGATTGGATATCACACTATTTCTTTAAACACTTAGGTATTGGATACCGACTGTGCCTCACATATATGTCATGACATAAGTGAGTAGTTAAAGAATAGTAAACAATTAGATAATCAATTAACTTCCTATACGTGTCAAAGTCACCTTGGTCATATAAGTATGAAACACATATTCAAATTATACTAGTATGTAATTATAGAATCATTTGAATTAGATTCATTTGATACGTGTGTGCTTCATAGTTAAAAGGTAAGATGACATAGTTACCTTTTATTTGAAAGGATGAATAGGAGAATGACATATTGAGTCTTATACATACTGATGTAACTCATGCACAAGGAAATTATAACGATTTCATCACTTTCATCAATGATCACTCATAATTTGGATATGTGTATTTATTAAAATACAAGTCTAAAGCTTTGAAAAGTTCAAAGAGTTCAGAAATGAAGTACAGAAACAACTTGACAAAGTATTAAGATACTTTGATCCAATCAAGGTGGTGAGTGCTTAAGCCAAAAGTTTTAAAATTATCTAAGAGATAATAAAATATTGTCTCAATGGACTCCATCTTACATACAACACATGACGGTATATTCGAAGGTGAAATCGAACTTTGTTGGACATGGTTTGGTTGAAAGTAAATCATGCAAGTCTTCCTAAAGCCTTTTTAGGATTACGTACTTATGACAATTGTTTACTTGCTAAATAAACTCACAACAAAGGCAATTTCGACTAATTCATTTGAGATATGGAGTAGTCAAACCCTCAGTTATCTTATTTGAAAATATGTGGTTGTCCTTTTTATATGAAGAGGATTGTATCAGAGAAGCTAGAGCTAAGTCTGATAAGTGTCTATTAATTGGTTATCCTAAAGAAACTGCGAGTTACCAATTCTATGATCCCTTGAAACAAAAAGATATTTATTTCAAGACATATTGTATTTCTAGAGAAAGAGTTTCTCTTGCAAGAAAACAAGTAGGAGTGAGGTCCCACTTGTTTGGACATTCAAGATTTATTCTGTTGTCAAAGTGCGTGGATATCTACTTCCAATTAATATTATTTGACAAAGTTAGATTACGTATATAATTTTACCAGATGATCTCAAACCTTATTGGTTGTCTCGTACTTAGCCAACTGAGCATCATTAGAATGTGAAACAGAATTATTGATCCACGTAATAATCTTCGCATTATCGGTCTTCCAAATATCCAACGACTTTGCATAATCATCAGTGTTGATGTCCGTAGGTTGAACTCGTACACCTAAAATATATCCCCACATAGATTTTGCCCACAAGAAGTTTTTCATAGCATATCCCCAATACGAATAATTTTTTCCATCCAATCGAGCACTAATCAATTGAAGTGAATCATCTGTGCGACCACTCATGATGATAGAACAAATTGTGCTCACGAATAACTGAAAGAATTGTGCTCGCTAAAATTATGGATTGAATTAACAATTCTTCAATCAAATTATAAAAAAAAACATAAAGATGAAGGCTCTAATACCATATAGAAATTGACGTTATGGAAAAAAATAGCCGTCTTGATTTAATGAATCCAAAAGTGATTAGAAATAAATAGTACAAAATCAAAATCTTATATAGTTAGTTACAAGAAACACCTAAATCCTAAATTGAAAAGGTAAAACACTAAATTGTCCTAAATGCTATAAACAAATAATTCTAATATATTTATATAATCTAACAATCAACATCTGAATTAATCATTTTCGGGCCTCGCTCGGGTGATCTCTGGTCATCCAGAGTTAAGCTCACCCGAACTCAACTCCAACCTTCTCCTCGAGTATGTTTTTTTCTTGGCTTCTCGTCCTTTGGATGCGTTGTGCTCGTCCTTCTCGCTCCACCAGTATTCTTCCGTAGTTCCTCGTCCCTCGGATGCACCTAACCCGTCAATTGTCTTTCCATGTCATCTTTCTCGCTCACCGTGTCTTCTGCTCGAATTCTTGTGTTTCTAAGTCCCTGCACAATCAGATACAAGACATCAAATATATATGACTTAACTCAGTTAATCACGTTAAAATTAACCCAAGGTATTTACTGTCCTAAAAAGTCTAAAAATTATTTGTAAATTTTAGATGGTATAAATAAAATTCATGGGTATTGATGTTATGTAAGAGATGTGTTCTATTCATTTAATTTATAATCCCCAGGGTATAACTAAGTTGATTATCACATGATAGGTTTATAGAATTGATTAAGGACCGAATCATGATAAAGACTGAGTAATTATCCTTTCATGTGATAACTAGATTTAGTTTCTTGATTTACTCTCTATTAATGGTATAAGATCCTCGTGGAGGGACATCATGATTAGGGATGGTAATTTCACCCGAACCCGATGGAGGATCCAACATCCGACCCGAATGGAAGAGGGTATGGAGGGACTATCAATACCCGATACTCGACCCGAATACCCGATTAAATAATATATATACATATATTAAAGAAAATTTCTTTTTCTTAAATCAACTTATTATTTTTTTTATTGATATTAGTAGAAGACTATATAGATGTTTAATATATATATATATATAGGATGTTAATTTTAATATATTTTTGTTGAATGATAATAGTTCGATAGAAAGAAGAAAAATTACACATATAGAATATATTCGGCCCTTTAATAGGTATGGGTATACCCATCGGATATCCTATACCCGATAGGTATGAGTACGGAGGATATAGAATTCGATCCGAACTCGACCCATCAATTTGCCATCCTGATGACAAATTTTATCTTTTATAAAATTCATTTAATTTAATTAAATCTATATTTTTTTAGTCTATTTATTTAACTCTAATTTTAATGCTCAAATTAATACTTTGAATTTATCTTATTCGAGTTTGGATTGAACTCCGTTTTTCTATATAAAAGTTTGAAAATTGGTGCATAATATTTATCAAGATCTTATTGTTCAAACTAGGTGGGCATGGTTACGTTCAAGTTTACCGTGTCGGCGAGGGTGTTGACGGCGTAACAATGCCGTCGCGGATGTAGCTTCTCCCACTCTTACTCTCGGATCAGATGCAACAGCCACTGCAATGTTTCTCCGTTTGTCGACTGCCACTTATGCATCAAGATAGTAGTCTTTATGCGCCTTTGCCAAATGGACGGACGATTTTGAATTCTAAGAAATGCAAGGATTGACAGTTCTGTTCCGTTTTGGGTGCACGAAGCGAGGGGCTATTGGCAGTTGAGGTATGGCCCACGAAGCAAGGAGCCGTAAATTGACCGTCCACGTTATAAGCGAGGGAGGGGGAAGAATCGGTGGGAGGGTGTTTGGAGAATCAAGGCGGTGATGGAGGCGTGGGAGACTTTGAAGCAGGCGGTGGAGACCTACACGGGCCTGTCGCCGGCGTCGTTCTTCACGGTACTGGCTTTGGCGGCGGCGATATACTATACTGTGGCGGGGTTCTTCGAGACACAGCCAACTGCCCCGCAGGCGCACGCGCGCGAGGTGGTGGAGCGGGAGCCGCTGCGGCCCCCGGTGCAGCTTGGGGAGGTCACCGAGGAGGAGCTCCGAGCCTACGATGGCTCCGATCGCGAGAAGCCGCTCCTGATGGCTATCAAGAGTCAGATCTACGACGTTTCGCAGAGCAGGTAATTCTGCCATTTTCCCCCCTGAAATTTCTCGCCCTAAACTAATTTGAGTTGCTAGGGTTTCGGTTATTCCTTAATTATTTTTTCAATCTCAAGAAAGACTTCGATTTCGTTGCTAGGAGAAAATTCTTATTCCAGTAGTCAAGTTAGCTCTTCGATTTAGGCAGTGAGTTTGGTAATACCTCACAAAATTGGTAACTTTAATACTGATTGAGAGAGATAGCGAGAGAGAGAGATGAAAATAGTGGCGAATTGGCAGGTCAGGCGAGTTATTGCTCATACGATCCCAAACCTGCAAGAACACACACATCCTCTCATTTTTAGTGATACTTGATCACTTTTATATTTTTAGTGATATTTGATAATTTTTTATTATGTTCAAACCAGCTCATCAGATTCTTCTCTCATTTAATAATTTAACTGTTTTCAAAATTGTCTCTCGACATTATTATTATTTTAAATAACACATTCATGTTGGAATTCTCATCATCATCTTTTAGTACATTCCCATGTTCTTAGCGTGAGGCAAATCAAATGGAAAAAGATTGAAGGAAGAATATGAAAGGAAAAGAAAAAGAAAATTAAGTTTTTGCAATAAACTCTTTTGACTTCCATGACCAACTTGACTAACATGTAACCACTATTGGTATTGACTTTTTTGTGGAGAAAAGGAGACCTGATTTGGTGGTATTCTAGATTGCAAATTACCGTTTTTCAAAGGCACATGGTAGTCTACGGTACCATTTTTCTCCATAGTTCGTGGAAAGACAAAGAAGGCTCATTACCGCTAACGTTGACTGGTCACCAAACATCATTCTGTTAATACACAGAGAGCAAGCAGTCTTTGTGACTGATCCTTATTTTTTAGAAATTATTCTAATATACTCTTCATTTTCTCTCTCCAATTACTCAAATGGCGGAAATGTCTTTGTCCCCCTTCCCCCCTCTTTTCTCTCCTCTTCCTGTTACTATCACCTGCCAATGCTCTTAAAACTGAACCTGTAATCAGATCAATCCTAACATTGGTAGGCAATAGGAAACTCTTTTAGTGGATCTACCTAATGTCTACTTGCTCTGGATTCTTTTGGTGGCAACTATTTTGGAAAAAGCATAAAGTGTATTTATATATGTTCCATCTATCCTCATTGGCATTGTTATTTGTTGGTCTTTCTTCTTATTATATTCACACTCACATGTTGCTATATTCACTTCCACAGGATGTTTTATGGACCAGGTGGTCCGTACGCATTGTTTGCTGGTAAGGACGCCAGTAGAGCATTAGCAAAGATGTCATTTGAACCAAAGGATTTGACTGGCGATCTCTCTGGTCTTGGCCCCTTTGAGCTTGAAGCCCTCCAGGACTGGGAAAATAAGTTCATGAGCAAATATGTAAAAGTGGGTACGGTTATGAAGACAGTGCCTGTTACGGTGACCGAGGGGTCAGATGCTGGTGCTTCCAACGTTACAGAAGCTGCTGCTCCGGCCATTGCCACCGAGAATAAAGGCACTCCAGCAGATGATGTTGCAGCTGGCCTTGATGCTTTATCAGAGAACAAAGAAGCCAAAGAAAATTAACGGTTCATAAGGTGAGGGCACGAAGGAAATTAGGATATGTTCCTTATGAACAATATTAAAATAATGTTTTTGTAGCATTATCTTTCGTCTTATTCTTGGATATTTCTAAGCAGCTAATATTATTAGGTTTTTAAGTAAAGAAAGAGACCGATATAATAAGAAGGATGTGAAGTGTGGAGCCGCTTTATGATGCTTGTAGTTTTTATTAGTGTGATAAGAGATTGTTTTTGGTTGAATCTTGGAGCTCGTGTTTCTGTTAGCTAATAACAAGCTTGCAAGGTTTGAATGACACGAGTGTTAGGCATTTGAGTCAGCAATCTAGACTAGCAAATTATTGGATTATTTTTCTCATCTTGCCAATTGTCATAAATTAGTATCAGGCCCAAGGATTTAGGAAAATCTAAAGATTGGGAGATTTCAAATTAAGATGTGACTTTGTATGACGTTATATGTCCAAACTAAAACAAATAAACAGGTCGGAGGCTCGGAGCAATTGAATCAGACATTAAATATTTTGTTAAAATATTGAAAGCCCAAAATTCGAATACCCCCATCACAAAACAGGATTTGTCTAACAAGAAATACACAACAGAAACTATATATAGATGTAACATCTCGTTTAATTAAGTTCTTTAGCTAAAAAGTTTGGACTAATGCAAACCGTAAATACATGAGCAAACATCAGGAAAACAAGGTATTAGATATGAACTGGAAGCATATGGTAAAGGCACATTATAGGATCCTTCACATGTCCAGTGAATTCCGAAAGCAAAGGGAAATATGTTTAACTGGTACTACAACCGTACCATCACTCAGAAAGAGTCGACTTGAACTCTCTGCTGCTCTGCAATTCCAACACAATATCACATCCTCCGATCAACTCACCCTTGTAGTAAAGCTGAGGATAGGTTGGCCAGTTAGAATAGGTTTTCAAACCCTGTCTTACTTCTTCATTAGAGAGGATATCAAAGGATTCAAAACTGATTTCTTCTTCCCGAAGGGCATTAACAACTTTTGAGCTGAAACCACAACGAGGTGCATCAGGCGTTCCCTTCATGAAAAGCATCACTGGTGCTGAGGTGATCAAGCTTTTCAGCCTATCCTCAAGTGCAACATTTGTAGCCACACCCTTTTCAGCTAAAACCTTCTTTAACTCCCCATTCTTCTGCATCTCCAACACAATATCAGATCCTCCAATCAGTTCACCTCCTATATATAGTTGTGGATAGCTCGACCAATTAGAAAAAGCTTTCAGACCCTGCCTCACTTCATCGTCGGATAAAACATCAAAACTGTTAAAAGCAACCTTCTCTTGCAGAAGGATTTCAACAACCTTGTGACTGAAGCCACACTTAGGTTCCTCAGGTTTCCCTTTCATAAATAACATAACAGGGGTGGAATTTATAAGAGTTTGAAGCCGAGAAACTATTTCAACATGAAGGCCTGTGGATTCAGTAATGCCACCTCTCATTTCCGGTATAGGACCTTCTGAATCTTTTGCAATTTTGGTTTCATTAGAGATGACAGGAATTCCATGGTCCTTGAACACATCTTTTAACTCGCCACTTTCATGCATAGCAACTACAATATCATACCCACCAAGAAGATCACCCTTGCAAAAGAGCTGAGGGAAAGTAGGCCAATTGGAAAACTTCTTCATTGCTTCACGTACCTCATTGTCCAAAAGGATGTCAAAGCTTCTGAATTCAACACCCTCATCCTTCAATAGATTAACCACCTTTTGACTGAATCCACACTTAGGTTGCTCTGGACTTCCTTTCATAAATAAGAATACAGGGTATGACTCAACAAGCTGCTGCAGACGCTTTCTCAATCCATCACTGAGGCCAGAGTTCAATTCTTCAGTTTTGGAAGAGATACTTTGTGTCGCCATGTTTTTCGCAGCTTCCAGAATTGTAGGGTCAGCAGTCCCTAGGCTTACAGGTGAAGCAGATTCTACAGAACTAGCAGGTCCAACATGTTTTGCTACCTTGTTAGCTAAAACAGTTGGGTTTGCACCTTCAAGTGCATCGATACTTCTACTATCCTGACAAAATGAAATATTCATATTCTTAAGCAGGCAGCTAAAGAATAAATTTTTGTCCTAATCAACCAAATCTAACACTCAGATGTTATGGCACAGTTAGTAAAATCTTCTTTCTTAACCCAAAACAAAGATATTGCAGGATTCTAAAGTTGGTGATTATGAATAGATAAATTGCAAACGGTTGTCGAGAAAACATATAGGTAGTTTTTTGATATCTAAGATAGATAGGGAGAGATGCTGATAAAGCTCAATATTACTGCTAAGAGATGAGATTTCACCTCTGGTGAGTAACAACATTCTCAATTGCTACTTGACCGGGAAATGAAACTGGAAGAGAGACAAAGACTAATCAATATTTTGAAATTGCAACTGAATGGAGAGATGATGTATGAGTAAGAACCCCAATCTACACAGACAGTCTAAGATGGGAGAAATGTCAAGAGAATTAATTTTTTGACATTTATTATAAAAGATGAAGATGGTATCAGGAGAAACTAAGACTGAATGAAGTCTAACACCCACAAATTGAACAAGAAATACATGTTATAAGAAACAGACAAGACCTAACTACATATTATATGCACAGAAGATGACTGATGAAACATAGTGGCATCTTAGAGACATGGAATCTCTACACTTCAATCAATTTATTAAATTGCCAACCAGAGGTCAGGAAAATTACTGGGAAATTTTGGAATACCTAGTAAGACAGATGAAACATGGGAGGTTGTGTCGTCATATCAAGCTTCAGACTCCAAAGAGCTTGAAGATAACCTAATTCTACATTACATATATATAGAACTCAGGCACAATGCCCTATCGGTAAATACATCAGGTGGCCTTAAACCAAAAGCATTTACTCTCACAACTCTAAAATGTAAAAGCCTAATGGAGATAATGAAGAGACCTTAGTACCTTGCTGAATATCAAGCCTTCCAGCCTTTTAGAGTAAATGTATAAATAAAGATAACTCAATGTCAGAATTATTTCTACCACATAACAAGGTTCAAAATTTTCACTAAGAATTTAGTCATAACCCTAACCAATTACCTGTTGGAAAAAATTGCCACGATAATTATGAATAAAAGTAAAAGTTAAATGAAATAACAACCTGATCATTATTGTCAGACTAATTCTTTCCAGCATAATAATTTTATAGGTCAGATCTGACTTACAGTCCTGTTATAATCTTCCCAGCAGTATGCAAACTCTTCTCCAATAACCGCTACTACAGAAAATTGATTTCAAATTAAGGTACCATCAACATATATTTAGGTAGTCAAGATCGCAATGTAGGAATCATCCATCTTTGTGCACCTTTGAAAATGAGAAAAAACTAGGAAAGAACTAACCTTGAAGAATACAAAATATGGCACAGCTGAAACAGAGTAAGTCTCAGAAATTTCTGGGTGCTCTTCAGCTTCGACCTAAAAAGGATAAGCTTTTAAGATCAAATAACAACGGAAAAAATGTAAACATCACAGTTCCAAGGCAAACATTGACATATCAAAACTAATGAAGCAATAATAATAATAAATAAAACAAATCAAGGATGCTTTCTCTTTGAAAATAATTAGATACTAAAAGACTTGACAACACAAACTATTTTTTCATTAGATATGACAATAATTAGGTCTAACTTTTGGCCATCATACAAGTTGTTTTAATGATTAATCACTTTCTTTCCTAATTTCAACCCATCTATTAGTTAATCAGTAGAGCAACTATGATATTGAAGTCACTCCAAGGAAAATATTCAAATCTATTATGACATAAAATTTAGGTTGTATTTAATTGAATTCACTATATACTGGCATTCATGTAAGTAGAACTTGAATAATGGAAGAACAAAAGGGTATGGGTAACAGTCATATACATACTGAACATATTATCAAACTGATCTAAGGACACTGTCCTCGAATAGGACGATAGCAATCTACAAGCTTGCCAAAATTCAATTCATCCTATGATGTTAACATAAGAGAAACAAAGTAATTGAGATTGAATAATGAGCATGAGAAGGATACTATTACAAAATTTCATAAAAATTTATACGTAGAAGAGACAACTTGATTAAGCTTCGGAGAAGAATAAAAGTGGGCGTAAATTCCTGTAACCTGTGTAAACTCACCCCCACCTACCACTTGCCTTCTCAGTCGGTGGCTTACCTACTCTGTGTTGGTCTTGGGGCGGGCTGGCGGGAGCATTGGGTGTGAGC
Organism: Zingiber officinale; assembly: GCF_018446385.1. Lineage (NCBI taxonomy): Eukaryota > Viridiplantae > Streptophyta > Magnoliopsida > Zingiberales > Zingiberaceae > Zingiber > Zingiber officinale. The sequence continues at coordinate 5,188,233 of NC_056000.1, read as the reverse complement.
GTATTCATCTTTTGCCATAGAAGCAGAATAAAAGCATTGGCAAGAAGAGCAAGTAATCACACTGAAAAACTAATGGAGGGCAGTTAGCTCCTTCGACAACTACAAAAAAAGTGTAAAACGTACGGATAAACGACTAGTGCCAGGAAAAGTCGAATTTCACTAAGTTTACAGCACCTGCCAAAGTGATTTCTACTATATTACATAAGAACCCTAAGCCCATTTCTGGTTCCGTGCCGATAACGCTAAAAGGCATGCTAAAAATCTAATCATCAGGGAAGCAAAGCAGTAAAAAAAAAAAAAATGTACCCAATCAGATAAAGATTCTTTCTTGAAAACCGCAAGACAAAAAATAGAGAGCAGTAAACCTACCCTAAAGAAAAGAGCGTGAGGGAAGTCTCCGGCGAGATGGCTGAAAACTTGACCCATCTGCTTCGATGCTTCGCACCACGACGCCCAGAAGTACAGGACCACCGGCGCCGCCCCACGGAGTGCCTCGTCAAGCTCCGCCTTTGACCCGACGTCCTTGACCACGCCGCCTTCGCCGCTACCCATCCTCTCTCCTCTCTCACTCTCTCTCTCACACTCCCCTCGAGACACAAGACAATTGGGAATAGTAATAAAGCTGAAGCCTGTGGTTCGTTTTAAAGATTCTTGCGAGGTAAGCAGTAACAGCCGTTATCATGGAATCGTTCCATAAAACATGACATAAACTTCCGTTATATTTTTCATAACAGTCGTCATGAAGCTGTATGTTAATGTGGCAAATGATGACACCTCAAATCTTTAAGTAATCTTAACTAAATAAAATAGAAATAATAGTATTCTTTACCTTTATATTATAAAATACTTTACATAGTTTCAATATTATAAGATATTTGTATTGCCTTAAATTTTGAATTTATCTCCTCAAATTTCAATATTGTTAACATTTTTTTTCAAAATTTAACATTTTTTACTCATCCCCAAATTCAATTTCTTTTTGTCTCTAAAAGAATAAATATGAAAGAATTTACTAACAACTCTAGGATAATTATGATATTATCAAAACTCTTTGGTTTAATTTGAGTATGACATAATTCTTTCATAAAAATAAATTGAAGGGGAAAATGTAAATAAAATATAAATATTTAATATACAGATTAATTATTGGAATATATTAAAAATATTTCAAACCACATAATTCTATGTGATTAATAATAGAGCATGTACAAATATTTTATCAAAGAAAATCGAGACAATATGGGATTTATGTTTGATTGAGTCTAGCGCTTCAAGTATCTGATTCGGATGAGAAATGAAGCATAAACATAGCTTTGCAAATGAAATGTACATTTTGAAATCTCGATATAAATTAACTAAAATAATTTTCAAAATATTTTAATCTCGATATGAAAAGTATTTTAAATGCTTTTTTCTTTTATAAAATTCAAATTTGAATGGAATAATAAAAAGTTTGAGCTGCATTCCTTTTTTCAAATACCACAATTTTCGTTTCCAATTTTTGATGATTTTTTTCTTCAATTTATTAGATTCATGATCAAAATCTGGTTAAGTCTAAGAGAGTTTGGAAAAAAATACTGGAGAAAAAAGAAATCAGAAGCTAAATTGGGATATTTGAAACTTAACGAGTCAAATTCAGAACACCTTTTACATTCCAAGAAATGCTAAACTAAATTGAAGTCAAAATTTCCAAGAAAAATATCGAAGTTAGAACAAAAACGAACCCCATGCCACTTTAATTTGATCCATTTTTTTCTTATTTTTGTTCCTGCATTGTGTTCCAATTTCTCAAATGAATGAAGCGAAAAAGAAGAAGATTTTGTTTCAAAACATGAACGATATATCTACCAAATATTTGAAATCATCACAGTTTGTGATAGATAGATTGCCAAGAGATCAGAAAACTGCAAGATCAACAGAACGCCGAGCGCTAGCATAGTACAATCTAAGCAATATAAAACACATCGACATAATAAAAAAATCTACGATTCTTTGCTGCAAGCGAAGAAACACAGTTACTTCATTCATACAGCTTGAAGCGTAATTTTAGGCTACGAGAATCGCTCAAATTAAGGAATTAACATAGTAGTTACAGAATTCCACACATACCCGATGGCTCGAAAGACAAACGTGAACCCGATTAGGGTTTCAGCTCTCCGCCGCGAGAATGCCGTTGACAACGGAGACCGCGACGAGCACCCCGAGTGCCTCGGCTCCGGCGACCGCGCCGGCCTGGAGAAGATTGTCTGCGACGCCGAGGCTGGAAGACGCCACTATCCCCTCCTCCGCTGCTTGGATCTCCTTCTCCGCCGCCACGATGCCCTTTTCCGCCGCCTCGATGCCCTTCTGCAGGGCCTTCTCCCCTTTCCCCACGATCTCCTCTGCCTCCTCCTCGATCTTCTTTATCCTGTTCCTGATCCCGAAGAGTGGTATGTCCGCTGACCTAGCCGGGAAAGGGAGAGCGGCAGAGGAGAGGGCGAGGAAGAGGAGGCACTGCCTTCTGCTTCCCAGACCTTGCCGGGGCGCCGGAGACGAGGTGGGGCCGACGCCGCAGCGTACGGAAGCGCGTCGGACGGCGGAGCAGCCAGTGGGAGGAAGGGGAAGGAGAAGGAGAGCCGCGTAAGAGGCGGCCATGCGGAGATCAAAAGTAGTGGCCGCGGTCGAAGAATGGCCGATGCGGATAGATAGACTTTCTTTCCCCTGCTACTACAAATATTGGACTAATAATATTTTTCTTATTTGGAAATAAAAATATAGAATAACATTTTTATCTTTTACAATTTTTAAAAACAATTTATTATAATCCCCTATATATCCTCCTCATCCTCTAATTAAAAAAAAACAAAAAATAAAAAATATGGAATAGTCACATCAGCTGCTTCATAGAGTTAGTCTCACAGATATTAAAGGAGATAAATACAAATACATAACTAAAAGTACATGGTCGGTCCGTTAACCCATGTAATGACACCCGGAGGATCGAATCCTGAACCTCTGGCCACAAAATTATGCACCACCAACTGTGCTACACCCTAAGGACTCCTATCTACTAGGGGTGTAGATGAATCAAGCCGCTCATGAACTATTCGAAACTCGATTCGATAAAAGCTCGTTTGAACTCATTTAATGAGGCTCGTTAAGATAAACAAATCAAGATCAAGCTTCGCAATACTCGGCTCATTAGCTCGTGAACACGTTCATTAAGCTCATGAATCAAATTTTAAATTTAAAAAAATAATAGTTTTGATATTAAATTTATAGTTTGTACACTTTATTTATGAAAAATATAGACAAATATATTAAATTTATTTATTAGAATAAAATTATAAATTTTAATAAGAATACTATAATTTTCTCTAAATATATAATAAAATTTTTAATGAATATTTAAATTTATAATTTATACTTATTAAACTCGTTTAGGCTCGATAAAAGTTCGAACAAGCTCGTGATCTATGAATATATTCGTTAAATAAAGCTCGAGCTCAGCTCGATTATAAACGAGTCAAGCTCAAACATTAAAGAGTTCGGCTCGGCTCGACTCGATTACACCCCTACTACCTACTAATTCAAGTAAGGATGTTCAATTGTCTCCTAAGCACTCACGGTTCAATTCTCAGTCACGACCTATTTGTAAGAATTTTTCCTCCAAATGAGACTAAGGGATATCAGGCTTCTGGACCGCCAGCCGCAAGTACTACCCGATTTATCCTAGTGATCAGTAAAAAACTTATGTAAGGTCTGGTCGATCACCCTAGGCTCGAGGTTACCCAACCTGATTAATCATTTAATATCCACTAATTCAAATGTCTCTATGATAGGAATGACAATAGATAAAATTTCATATCATGTGTATGTATCTTTATTTATTATATTCATCCTTATACTCATTCTCATATCCTACCAACATCTTATTACTATCTACCATTCTCTTTTTTAAAAAAAATATATATATATTTTATTGTACCTGTATGTTTTTTCTCATCTTGTGCTCCATCAATTATCCAACTATCATTTTATTACTATCTATCATTCTCTCTTTTAAAAAAAAATATTCTTATATGTTGTTTCTCGTCTCATGCTCTTTCAATCAGATGAGAACTTCTTGTGAAAAAAAGATAAGACACGTGTTGGTAATTGGATAAATAGACAAACTAATTTTTTTTTCAAGGTGGAAAGCGGGCTAAAATTTGTTCTTTCCCAATAAAAAATGAGACATATATATATATATATACACACACACACATGGGCTGGTGACGCGACATAAATTTAAATTTTTTTAATCTCTCTCTTCCTTCGCACAGACTTATTTTTGCTCTTTCGCTTCCCTCTCTTCCCTAGAACGAAAACCCTAAACCCTTTTTGTCGCTCACTCGCTCCTCTCTTCCTCGATCCTATATACAGGTCATCTTGTACAACTCTCAGCTCGTGCCAAGTGAGTTAAGGTTTTCGCTCACAACTATATTGTGCTCGCGCCAAGTGGTTTTTGCTCAGAACTATACTGGTCTTGCATCCTCCTCTCCTTTTTCTACTTGTGTTTTAGAATGATGAAAAGGTGCTACGAAGGTATGTTAAGTGTTTGTCTTGTACCCATCGTAGTTTCTAAGAACCAACTGTTTAAAAACTACTGCGAGAATTCTTTGATGCTTGATTTTGAAGAACATGATAATGCTGATTTTCAAAAATTGAAACTTGGTATTAAAAATCCATTGACTACAAGTTGGTGTTGGTTTTTACAAACCAGCACTAATGTTGGTATTGGTTTTTGAAGGCCAACACCGATGCTGCTTGCTGGTTTTCAAAAACCAGTATTTTCCATGTGCAAGTATTGGTTTTAAAAAATTAGCACCAACATTGATTCTGATTTTTCAAAAACCTATTGACTACAACATTGATGTTGGTTTTTGCAAACCAGCACAAACGTTGGTGTTGATTTGCATAGACTAGCACCAACGTTGGTTCTATTTTCAAAAACCCATTGATTACTACATTGGCGTTGGTTTTCAAAAATGAACATGTTGGTGCTGGTTTTAAAAAACTACCATTAATGTGGTACTGGTTTCTTAAAATCAGCTTCATCCAATTTTAAAAAACACAGAAGTCACACCAACGTGTTTTAGTATATGTTTTAAAAACCAATATCAATGTGATATTGCAATATGAAAACTAGCATCCCCCAACATGTTGATAAAGACATAGAAATCAGAAAATATATTATTATATCAATATTAAAATCTTAGAACTATTATTTGTGCATATGTAAATTTGTTTATTTATGTTAATAATGTACACTTTAAATAATTCTAGTCATGAATTGATGTTGGCCATAAACTTAAATGGACCAATATTTTTGGTTAATTTAATGGTTTTTTGGTCGTCCAATAATAGGATCATGGGTCAGTTCATGTACATAATCGACACAAAATGATCATTAAACAATCTCCTTTTACTATATTTTTGGATATATAAGATATACAATCAATTCATGGTTTATTGGTCAATATATTTTAAAGTTGGGATTCAACATCTCAAATCTTTAAATTTTCAGGTACATTTTCTAGTTTTGAATGTTAGAAGTACATAATAGAAAATTAATCATTGTAAATTTGCCCATTTACTTTCACTAGAAGAGATATATCTTTGTTGCTTGGTATATTAGATAGAGGTGCTTCTGTTCTTATGAACTCAACTAATGCATCGGGTGATCTCTTTCTTGCTCACTTCTCTGATAAAAAAGAACCTACTAGATCAAGAATTGAGAAGTTGTTTCAACTCTATTCTCATAGAGTTGAAGTAGATTATGATGCTTTAGTATTTTATAAATTATACATTTATATATATTTATTTGTGTTATTTTCTTCTAGTACATATAAGGTTCCATTAGGTTTTATAGATATTATCGACACTATAGAGGTCGTTAATGTAGTGGATCTACCTTTTTTTAAATATTGTAGATGATTTTAAAATTTTGGATAGATTCAATTGGATTGAAGTGATTCATCACCTCCGTCATGACTATTTGTATCTCCCTAACTAGTAGTCTACCCAACAGCCTCGTTATCTAGGCCACGAGAACATCCTCCCAAGAGCATCTCTCTTGCACGCCAACTTTTCCTGTCATTTTGTTTAATCATTTCCGCTATCTCTCCTTGAATCACCCTCCTCAGTCCTCACGTCGATCTCTTACAGTCGGACCCTCAAGGCCTCAACCCTCCTCACGTCGCTCTCGCCTCTCTCACAATCAAGGTCTCCCTCTCATCTTGAACCTTGAATCTCCACGTTGAGCGATAGCAACTAGTAAGTGCTTTTCTATTGCTGCTTTTGTTCTTTTATTTTGTTGTTCGTTTGTTCTTCGGTTAGAGGCATAGCTTTGTTCAAAAGAGAGGAGAAAAACATGACACTTAAGATTGTCATTGCGTTGCTTTTGCCTAGGCATAACTTCTGTTCATATTCAAATTCACAACTCATAAGAGTGATTAATTTACTAGAGTCCATTCCTCCCGAGCCTCATCCCCCTCTCGTCCTCACACCATAGTTGCAAGGACCGCCAACTAATGTGGGTAAGTAGTGATTCTATCTTCTCAATATTTTATAGTAATCTTTGCATTGATTTTGTTCTGATCATATGTATTCCTTATTGAACTCAAATATCCTGATAAGTATTAATCATGCTTTTAGTTTTATATTTATCTTTTGGTTTTAGTCAATTATATTTTGAATAGTCTTATCAATTATCACGCCTTATAATATTTTGAACAGTGTTATGTGATCATTATTTGTCTAATGTCAATGCAAAGAGATTTACCAAATAAGGATACTGATAATAGTTGTTCGGTACCACAATCTGATACCAGTCCTTCAGTGGAAACAAAAACTACTATAAATTGTAAAAGAAAGGTAACCAAGAGGAAAACAATGAAACTAAGAAGTGAAGTTTGGGATCATTTTGTAAAGTTTACTAATGTTGAATCATAGATAAAAGTTATATGCAAATATTGTGATAAAGAGTTTTTTTTGTGATTCATACAAGAATGGAACTACAAGTTTGAGATCTCATATCACCTCATGAAACACCCTCATGCTGTTGAAACAACTTAAGCACAATTAAGTTTACAAGTAGGTTCAAGAGTGGGTGAGGTGTCTCTGACTTCTTAGAAATTTGATCAAGATGTATCTAAAACACTAGCTAGAATGATTATAATGGATGAACTCCCTTTCAAATTTGTAGAAAGAGAAGGATTTAAAGTATTTATAGCCATGGTATGTATGAAATTTTGAATTCCTTCAAGATGGACGATTGCACGTGATTGTATTGAATTATATATAGTTGAAAGGGAAAATTTGAAAAATTTATTACATGATTCAGCACAAAGAGCTTGTTTGACCACTGCTTCATGGACATCTATTCAAAAAATCAATTATATATGTCTAACAGCTCATTTTATTGATGCAAATTAAAATTTACAGAAAAGAATTATCAATTTTTGTCAGATTACAAGTCATAAAGGTGAGGCTATTAGTTTAAGCATTGAAAATTACTTAAGGGGTTGGGGAATTAATAGAATTTTTACTATTATAGTTGCTAATGCAAGTTCAAATGATGTTGTTATCAATAGTTTCAAAAAAAAAAAGAAGATGATTAATTGAGATTCCACTATTTTAAAAGGAAAATATGTTCATATGAGATGTGTAGTTCATATAATCAATTTGATTATTGCTGATGGCTTAAATGACATAAATCAATTTGTGATGAGGGTGAGGAATGCGATTAAATATATTAAGCAATCTCCCTCTAGATTAAGCAAGTTTAAAGAATGTACAGAGATTGAAAAAATTGAAAGCAAGAACTCATTATGTTTAGATATGCCAACTAGATGGAATTCAATTTTCTTAATGTTGAATATACCTCAAAAATTTGAAAGAGCCTTTGATAGGTTTGATGAACAAGATCCATGCTTTAAATTAGATATTTAATATACAGATTGACTTGTTATTTTGAATGAAAATGGAGAGATGATGTTTGAATCAGATGGTAAACCTAAAAGAGAATTAAAGACTTTTGATGGGAAGTCAACACGTACAGATTGAAATAACATTAGACTCTTTGCATCTCTACTGAATATTTTTTATGAGCTAACATTAAAAGTTTCTGGATCTTTGTATGTCATATCCAATACTTTTGCACACGAGATTAGTTCTATTCATACCATCTTGAAGGAGTGGCAAGAAATTAAAGTGATGATTTTGATGTGTATTCGATGGGAATTAAAATAAAAAATAAATTTGACAAGTATTGGGGAGATCCCAAGAAAATGAATAAGTTGATTTATATTGCAATGGTGCTTGATCCGAGACATAAATTGGGTTTCGTAGAATTTATGTTGATTGAATTATATGGAGATGAGGAGGGTGCAAGAGTAGGAAAGATGATAAAGAACATTTTATTTACTTTGTACAAGAATTATAAGGAAAAAAATGGAGTCTCAATGCAATACTTCAATAAGCGTTCCATCTATTTCAGAATCAGGTAATAACAATGCTTCAACAAATATGAGTCAAATTGATTTAAAAAGACAACCTATCATTGAGAAGTATAAGAAACAAAAGGCTAAAGTTTTTGGTGATGGCAGCATGTCAGAATTAGATAATTATCTTAATGAAATAGTTAAAAAGTATTGTGATATTTTTGACATTTTGGGATGGTGGAAGCAAAATTGTCAAAGATTTCCTATACTTGCTTAAATTGCTCATGATGTATTAAATATTCCAATATCTTCAGAATCTGATTTCAATACCATTGGTCGGGTACTTGATTATTTTAGGAGTTCATTAATTCTTAGAGTAGTAGACTTCGATTATGTTTGAAGCTACTCAACATTGAAGAAATTTTAGAAGATGTGGAAAAATTAAAAATGATAAAATTTTCCCTTTGAAGAAAAATAGAATTAGATTTTTATTTATAATTATAAACTTATAAAGTATTTATTTATTTAACTTGTATTTTTTTGTCAGGATTTTCAAAATTTATATTGGATTCATCTTCTTCGACAATATCGATACATGAATGAATGACATAATAATCAATAATATGTTATGCCTACTTTGGTAATATGATATTAGTTTATTTTTTTTATCATTTGCAATTAGCATATCTATTCTATATTGCAATGTATTCAATTTCCTAATTGAATCACATATTTTGTCTAGTAAATCTCATATTGTAAATTGTAATCCCATATTCAATTTCATATTTTGTCTACTGAATGTCTTTTGTCTATGGTTCTATGTTTTATCCATAGAAAATTTTTAGAGTAAACTGCTAGGGAATAAAATGTTAAAGTGTATACTTTTTTACTTCCTAAAAGAGAATTGTCTTTTTATTTAGTTATAATAAAACTTATAAGTAGGAGAAAGTTCCTTTATCTATATTATATTAATTTCTTCATTATGTACTTTTATGTTCTATAATCAAGTTCTGATGCACTAAATTTTACTAGTTTCATGATGATATTTTTGTGTCATGACCATGAGGCATTATGAAAGGTTTAACTCCCAACATTTGCTATTATACAAATTCGAACCCCTTCTAAACCTAGCTTGCTTATCATTAGACTACCAACACAAATTCAAGATGTTTTATTACCGTTCTAACTGTTTTCGTGTTCCCTTTTCATTTCTTTAGAGAAAAATATGCATCATCTCTTATTGCTTATGATGCTGAAGGAGTAAAGGTCAACTCCTCCAATGCTGCTCAATTCAAGTTGGATATATAAGAGACTATCTTCTGATAAGAAAAGTATAATCTATATTGACTTAGTTTTTGGGAATATAACAAGTTGTGGAGACTAGTTTTTTTATTTCTACATGAAGTGGGCTTGATTTCCTTATCATAATTCTAATTATCTAGCAAGTTTGATACTATTTTCCAGTTTATTACTAAAATAATCTTATTTTATCTATGCTTAATTATAAATTTTTTGTATTTAATTGATTGGTGAAAAATTATACATGATTTTTAAAAATTATATTTTCGATCATTTCAAAACGGAAGATATAATATCCTTCTCATCCATCTCTAAATATACTGTGCATAGAGATGATATTTATCTTTTCCAAATCCATCACTAACAAGTAACTTTTTAATACAAAATGAACACCATTTTGTTTACTTTAAAATCTTTAATTCATCTAAGACTTCATAGAGTTTTAGAAAAAATTAACTCTATTTCTTAAATGTTATGTATTCTGTCAATTTTATATTTTTTATAAAACCTATGATTTTACATTTTGATACCATAAGAAAACATAACCATCTTTAATTAAAATAGCCATGGAAAATAGAAACTAGGGTGCTAATGTATAACTAGTATAAGGTATTAATATCTTTATGAGTTTTAAAAAAAATAAATAAATTTGGTTATTTCGGTTAAAAATCAAATTAACCGACATTATATCAATTCGATTATTTTGGGGTTTTTTAAAATTTCGGTCGGGATCAGTTCAGTTGGTTCAAAAAAAATTCAGTTTGTTCAGTTTTCGATCTATTCGATTCGGTTGATTCAATTTTAACCGAATGCTTAGCCCTATTTATGAGTAATCAAAAGTCAAAACAATGAGTTTACTTGGTCCATTATTATTATTATTATTATTATTATTATTATTATTATTATTATTATTAACTCAAGTTAATCTTTCCTTATTGGAAGACACTCTTTCTCATAATTTGCTAAAATCCTTCTTAAGCCACTCTCTTTTCTAGTTTAAGTCTTTCTTTTGAAGAAGACAATCTTTTTCTTCTTCAGTACTGTAGTGTTGACATTGTAGATGGGATATGTAGCTTGAGCACAACAAATTACAACTGGAATTGCATAAAAATAACAAGTTACAAAAAGATGACTGTACTTGCCCGGGGCGTCTCAACAATACAGAGAAATAAATTATGAGTAACTAATAGCCTTTTAAAATGATGATTGATACATTAAAAAAGATATTTATCTCAAATATACTAAAATTCCAATTCCAAACCTTAATTTGATACTACCTCATACATTAACTACTACACCGGAGGATTAAAAAAAACACCGATTAAATGGATATACATGGATGGATGTATGCATTGTAATTCAATTTATTTATTTTGTTATAAACTGCATAATTATTGTTGATTTATGTATTATACTTTGATCTCATTTATATATTTTTAAAATTGTAGTTGTAATATATAGTTAGGTATATAAAAAATAGAAAAATAAAATAAAATAAACCTTCGTAGAAATTATATAATGCACGGGTTTACATAAAGCACGGTTTTACCAGCGCAGTTCCTTCGTACAGCACTGTTCTGTGTCCGTATCCGCCCACCACTGACCTAGGAAAAGGGCAAGGTTTCAGCGTCCTGGTCCTCTCTCCACCCTCATTCTCGCGTCGACCTTGATTTCATTTGGAGGGTGATTCGGCCGAACTCCATCTCAGATGCAGCTCAATCCTTGTGCCGGTTCCCAAGGGGTACCATCGTTAGTGAAATAGCGGGAGAAGCGAGGATCACCGCACACCTTTGAGATGCTTTCTTGGGGATTTATGACCTCAAGGCTTATACTTGAGAAAAAGCTCTAAGATGCAGGTTTGGTTGCTCCTTAGGTTTCTCTTATTTCGCTGCATGCTTATTTCGCTGCTAAAACTAGTTATATAATATGCCTCTTGAAAATTAGTCTCGATATGTCGCAATTAGAAGTATACCAAGTACTCAGGTTTGTCAATTTCTGGATAGTGTAAATTTTGATGATTTAGAGGAAAAGAAAAAACACCATTAGATAAGTGATAGAAGAAGAGAGTAGAAAGTAACAAGTGATAGCGTATTAATTGAAATGGTTTCTTGCTTGTCTACATTGCATTCTATCTTTCTATCTCTGAATATAGAGATTAAAGGTAATGTGAATGACAGCCAAAAAATAGTCAAAATGACAGCCATTGGCACAATACAACTTCTACTAAAGTTTTCATAAAAATACGAACTTGCCTTCCGTCAAAAATATACATAGATAGAGCCTAGTCATAAAAAGAGATCTGGTATGTATATATATATAAAGTAGCATTCATGAAGTTAATACCAATTATTACATTAAGCAAACACAAACTTTGACATAATAAATTGTAGCATACACACTCCAACTTTAGTTTATGATGCATCCTACTTTCTCCGTAGACACAGAAATTGTTCTGGAAGAAATTCACATGTCATGGTAAGCATCCTCGCACAACAGATTAACTATAATGATAGTTTACAGAGCATTCCAGCTGGTTTAAACAACAAGCAGTAGAGACATGATGCTTTGAGAAAGCAAACTCATCGAGGCGAGTATGGTCGTTGGTACATCATCTCTTTCTCTGAGCTGTAACTAGTAGAAGTACCTTGATTTCTTTGGTCCACCAATTCTGTTGAAGGATCAAATGCATCACTCAGGTTTGTCTCAGTTGCATCATTGTCTTCTGCAAAAGAAGGTAGCCTCTTTTTCGTCATTCTGATCCTTCTCAGCCCTTGCAATTTGTACTCAACGTCTTTCATCGTAGGTCTCTCCGCTCCCTTCAACCTCAAACATATTTCTATCATCTGCATTATTTCCAAAAGCTCTTCTTTGTTTCCTTCTTTCAAAACACGATCCTCTACAACATCAAGAGCATGGTTTTCTCTCATTGCTTGCAGAAACTGCTTTGATAGGTTCACCTCAGCACCATGTTCGTTTGAGTAAACAGGAGCTTTTCCTGTCAAAAGTTCTAGGAGAATGACTCCAAAACTATAGACATCGCTCTTTTCTGTCAATTCACTTGTTTGATAATACTCGGGATCCAAGTATCCGATGGTGCCTTGTACAACAGTGTGTACATAATTTTGATCAAGTGGAATAAATCTTGAAGCTCCAAAATCAGATACTTTTGCAACCAAATTATCGTCTAGAAGAATATTTGACGATTTAACATCTCTATGAAAAATAGACATAGAAACATCCGAGTGCAAGTAAGCAAGTGAGCACGCAATTTCTGTAGCAATCCTCAAGCGATCATCCCACGATAATTTAGATTGTCCATTGGGAACATGGAGATGGTGTGATAGGGTGCCATTTGAAATAAATTCATAGATCAGTAAGGGGATTTCAGTCTCTAGGCAACATCCAAAAAGCTTCACTATGTGCCTATGATTAATTTGAGAAAGAATCGCTACCTCGTTTATGAATTCATCAATCTCACTTTTTTTCAGATTTGTGGATTTCTTTACGGCAGCAACTCGTTGATCTGATAAAATTCCTTTGTAAACTTCTCCATGCCCTCCGCGACCAACCAAGCGAGTTTCATGAAAATTGTTTGTTGCTTTTTCTATCTCTTCCAGTGGAAATAATTTAGTTCTCTCAGCATCATGTTCGCTTGTAGAGATCAGTTGTTTCAGCAATAAACCATGATTCTGGTGAAAGTTCTTTTCTCTTATTTGCTTTTGCATTCTTTCCTTCCATTTCTTACTTAGGATGACCAACATTATGCACAGGAGTAATAGGCACACATTGCTTGCAGCGATGATGAGAACTGCACCATATACAAGAATATTAAATTTCATAAGTCTCTTATATTTGATGATACCTATGATGAACTACATGTTACAACAGTCTACCTTTGTATCTTTTAATGGTGTCGTGCTAAATTGTGGTAGTGTTGCACTTTGTTTTCAATTTTTTTTCTGTTACAATTGATTTGATCACACGGTTTATATATTCTCAAGTTTCAAGGACTTACCTAACATAAGAGTTCTCTTCTTAGTACGAGGGATGCACTCTCCGATCTTTGGATCACCAAAGGTTCCTGGTTCACACGTGCAATTGTAACTGCCCTCTGTATTGGCACAAATCCCCTTGCAAGTATATTTAGTTGAATTGCTGCACTCATTGATATCTAAAGAACAACAAAAACATAGGTGAGTTAATTATGCACACCAATACCATAAAAACAAAGCAATTTTACATGAAATCGATTAATAAAAACTTATTTGACAATGGAGTTACAATTTATGTTTTGCACTTGTAGCTATTTTTTCCCAAAAAGTTTACTGAAATTGGAGATATAAGCCTAATTTAGCAAGAAATATATTACTCATCTTGCCTAGTTAAGACATCAGATTCTCTTCTAAACCTTTTTTTAAGGCTGGATGAGGTCCCTCAAATCTACGCAATAGCTTTTGAACCTAATTATTAAATTTTTTAGATTGTAATATATATTTTGAGAATGGTCATATGTACTTACGTTCTAGTGGATTGATGTAGCTGATGAGCAAGAAAATAAATATAATTTGTCGCCCTTTTGATATTTTTTGTTACCATATCTTGTAGTAGTAGTAGTACTTTGGATTCCATTTGTTGATTTATTAATATTTGTCAGTCCACTTGGGACATCATTTTTTATGACAGTCTTGTACAGAACTTGAACATGGGTCTATTTGATGACGAACTTGATTATGATGATGATGAAATTGGCAAAAGGTGGAACCGTCACCCTAGCGGCCCCCTGGTCCCGGCCCCACAAGATTTCAGAGGGAGTAAATCACGGTTAATGCTGGGCAGGATAGGTGACTGGGGGTCAAAGGAATTTTTGGCACAGTAGACTAGGGTTTTATCCCCGAGTGTAACTGGCGACCTTCGACCCCACGACTTCATTGGCAAGCTGCAGGCATCTAACCAGCTGATTCAGCCCGTGGGGGCATGAAATTGTTGATACCGATGGAGGTTAGTTTTGTTATTGCTTGGCATGTTAAGAGCAACATTTTATTTATTATCTCTTCTATATATCCTTGTTTAGTGACAGGAAACAACACCCATATTTCTAGATTATACTATTGCTTGATTATTCTATGCACGACTGTCTTATGATGTTCTGGTTATTTGTTGTTTAGATGAAATGTTGTTGGTTTTTGTGTGTCAATTTTGTTTCTTGGTTTATAATTTACTTGAATGTTTTAATTTTCTTGCCTTCAAAAGTTATATGGTATTAGCAACATTTATAATTGTCTCTATAAAAGGTTTTAGAAACAAATAATTATTTTTTAAAAAGTGAACAGTTTGTAGAGACAATTATAATTGCTTATAGAGTGGTTTAGTGATAATTAAAGGATTATTTCTTTAAATTATTAACTTTTTTAGACAATTATAATTATTTTATAGAATTATATTTGTGTATGTATGTACGTACGTATGGATTTTTAGATATAATTTCTAATTATCTTTAAAAGAATTATTATCTTTTAGTGATAATTATCAGTTTGGAGATAAATTAAAAGTTGTCCTTAAATATTTTAGTTTAAATAAGTATTAGAATGCACAAAAAAGTGGAGATAGGGAGAGTTTTCAGGTACCTTGGCAGCCATTCTGTACGTACGGGTTTCCTGCATAACCTTGCTCGCACTGGCAACGATATCCCAATTGCAATTGACCTCCATTGCCGCCGTTTACGGTGTAGCATGTGCTGCGCTCGCTCACGCATGCTAAGATCGACTTATTCCTTTTAGCATCCTCGCAGGAATGATTGGGGATCAACCAGCTGTAATGCCCTTCAATGAGAGTGAAGCCTTGTGAAGAATTTCTCATTTCTATGAGACTCAGTTCACCCCTTTCCACGCCTACCTCGCTCACATTTATGCCCTGATACAGGAGAACGGGAGGGGTCGTCGTTTGGTTGCAAAATAGTGCAAATAATGAGTCTCTGTAGCAATCCGATTCATTATCGAGTCCAAAAGGAAATGGTATATCGACACTTCCGCATTTCCTTGCACAATCGCCGGCTGGATATATCTTGGGAGTTGTAACGTCTGTAGACAATCGTAATTAATCAATGCAACAGAGAAGGATCATTAATTCTTCCAATCTAGATGAACTTGAGAAAACTAATCAAGAAGGAATGAAGTGGTTAATTACCTTTGCAGCCATCAGTTAAAAAGAATTATAATTGCCTTTACAAAGGTTTCTAGAAACCATTTAAAAAGTGCCTCTAATACTTTTGGAAGCACTAACTTTTGGGGTAAATCAAAAAAAAAAAAAAAACGGTTTACTCCGAGCGTGATATATCTAGAGATAGCTAGGCAGAGTTTTCAGGTACCTTTGCATCCATTCAGTACGTACGGGTTTCCTGCATAACCTTGCTCGCACTTGCAACGATATCCCAATTGATCTCCTTTGCTGCCGTTTATGTTGAGGCATGTTGTGTGGTTGCTCACGCATGCGAAGAGCGACTTATTCATTTTAGCATCCTCGCAGGAATGATAGGGGATCGACCAACCGTGTACGGAATGTCTTTCAGCGAGAGTAAGGCCTTGTGAAGATTTTCTCACTTCCATGAGGTGCAGTTCTCCACTTTCCACGTCTACCTCGCTCACATTTTTGCCCTGATATTGGAGAACGGGAGGGGTCGCTGTTTGGTTGCAAACTAGTGCAAATGATGAGTCTCTGTAGCAATCCGATTCAGTATCAAGTCCAAAAGGAAATGGTATATCCACAGTTGCGCATTTTCTTGTACAATTTTTAGCTGGATATATATTCGCTGTTGTTAAACCTGTTGACAATCGAAATAATCAATGCAACATATATATATAGAAGCAACATTAATTCTTCCAATCCAATTTTACTCAAGAAAACTTATATATCAAGAAGGGAATGAATTTGTTAATGAATTACCTTGGCAGCCATCGGTTAGGTAGGGATTGCCTTTATTTCCACCAGAACAACTACAATAATATCCGACGGTGACATCCCTGATCTCGCCAGAAAAAGCACTGTAGCAACCGCTGTTGTTGCTTATGCAAGCATAGGTCTCCATATCGCTCATGGCCTCTCTACATGAAGAGTGATCGTCCATGTACCAAGACAGTTTAAAATCCGAATTGCCGATCGAGGAACTCACGTAGGCGCTGACTGCAGTGGCATTAGTCTGGTCAAGTCGAGTCAAACGAACTCCTAGGAAGACACGGTCTCGAATTCCAGTCCTAATCGGAACGCTACACTCTTCACGCCGGATGGGCGACGAATCTGGACCGACGTCCAAACAAATGGTAGAGCAATTAGATATCATTGTGTTATCCTTGGCGAGATCGACTAGACTAGCATGAACATTGCAACCAGAAACAAACAGAACGTTGTTTGTCGCCCAAAAGTTGAAGTTGTGATAATTTTGCAGATCGATCAGTGGGACGGTGATGAAAGGCTGGTCGACGGCCATTGAGATAACCGGCAATTTGAAGTACACGTACCCTGAATATAAATTTATACCAGTAACCTCGAGTGTGCCATCACCACCCATGAAGAGCTGGGTTGGCACACTGCTATCGTATTGCTCGAAGCAGGTAAGGCCGAAGCCGGGAAGGTAGCAACCATCGCCGATGCCGAAAGGGTATTGGATGCTGATATCGCCACAGCTTGTTTGACAGTTGGATGGGAGTGTAAAAGTTCGTTTTTCAATTGGCGTCGTTTTGATCTGTTGTGGTCCGTTCGAAGCCTCGGAGAAACACCAAGGAGATCCCCGAGTAGTAGCAAGTGCAAGTAGTACCAGTAACACTTTCCCCCACGCCATCGATCCCTGGACATATAAGTACGTTTCATTAATCAAGATTGAGCTAATCAAGTGAATCGAAAAAAGGAATTAAACAGAATTTGCTTGCACTGAAAAATGAAGAGGACATTAATAATGCATGGTTCATCCTCCAGCTTTTAATCAAAAGAAACACATTAATTAATTCCATTGTACAACGAGCTAGTTTTAATTTGATTAATCTGGATTTTTGTTTTTTTTTTTGAATTTGAGAAGATCAGAAACTCACCTTGGCTTTGTTGAGCTTCGAAGAGAATTACGCGCGACTTGAGGTCTTCTTAGCAAATCAATCGACTAGAGAGAAGACGACGAGGAGGACTTCTAACAGAGTACAGTGTGCTTATAAAGGCCGTGACGGTGACGGGGTCTTCTCATCGAAGTCAGTCAACTTAAAATAGCTTCATCATTAATGCTTGCTGGTACAGTGCGCCACAAAAAAAGTGAGCAAGAAAGGAGGCAGAATGCAAATTAAAATGGCAAATAAAGTACTACCCAAAGCAAACCTACCGTGGAAAGAAAGGCTATAAAGTCGGCGAATCGAGAAACAAAGGGCGCATATAATAAGACGATAAGCATTCGCCACAGCTGGTCGGAAGTGGGGCAAACAATTGAATATACTCGAATATTATAAAATATTAATATTTAAATTTGAGTTTGATATATATATATAAATTATTATAATTCAATTCGAGTTTAGTTACGAGTGATTTATCGACCTTCTAATAAATTATTATAGATTTAAATTAAATTTTAAAAAATTATCAAAAATATTTAAATTCGACTTAAATTTGATAATTTCAATTATGAATCAGATAGTTTTCGAATCGGCTTAGCTGAATTGTTTGCACCCAAGGAAATGAAAATAAAAGAGTAACTTTTTTTATTCACATCGTGACGTTTTTATTTTAAAAAATGTAATAATTTTCTCACTTTAAATATCGAAGAGCATCTCTCTTTAAATATTATAATGTTCTATCTACAGTACTATCATATATTTTACTTAAAATTAATTTAATAAAATTATATAATCCTAGGCATCTCCAATGTCAAATTTATGAGAGCTTTGTAAAAACTAAATAACTGAATAAAAAATCTTGAATAATTATAAAGGTGAAGTTTAACTTTTTTTTCTCAAATTTGATACAATATGCATGAAATCATACAATTCAAGATATAAATGAGATCATTAAAAATTCACTTAGAGCTTTGACCATTAAAAGTATTTTAATAAATTTTTATATTATTAATATGACATATTAGAATCATAAAAAAAACATATTTAAAATCATTTTGGTCATAATTATTTCATTTAAAAATAAAGAAATCCTCATTTTCTATTTTTTTTTTAAAAATTATTCAATAGATAGGATAAAATCCTATCAAATAACTTAAACATTACTGCAAATTCTAAATCATAAATACACAACATATTAAAAATATCTTAAATATTATAAAACTAAAAATTATTAAAAATAATAAAAATAAAATTCAACGACTTAATATTTCAGATATAAAATTTAACGCTATCTAGTATCGAACGTATAAATTGAGCGGTGTTTTCTGTATTCGCTGCCTCCGCCTATTCTCACCACTGACCGCTTACGTAGCTCACCTGCTCACCCTGCCATACTCCGATGCTTCTTATTTTACAATTTTTCGGATGCTCCATCAGTTTTTTATTTTCACGGACCTCGACTCATCGAGCCATCGCGACCTTGGCTACACCAAGTCAACCTATGCACTCGATAGATCCTGCACACTGACCTAGGAAAAGGAATGGGTTTGGGACAAGGTTTCAGAATCCTTGTCCTTGTTCTCACCACTGTAAAAGAACATGAAAAAGAAGCCGAAGAAGTTGAGTAGGACTGAGATTTTATATATTTGTTTATTTATATTTTTAAAGATGATTTATTTGTTTTATTCTAGATTTAAGAGTTTATACCATGTATTTCTAATACTAACGATTGGATTTAATAATATGGATAGTATTTTTTTTAATCTTTATATAGTATCAGAATGATTCTCCTTCTCTTTGTTGCTGCTTTTTGTTACCGTTGCCGTTTCTTATTGCTACTGTTAATTTCGACATTGATATCCTTTTCTACCGAATTTGACGCCGACATCCTTTTCTGTCGATTTTGATGTTAATGTCCTTTTTTGTCGATTTCGACGCCGACACTCCTTTTTGTCAATTTCGGTGTAGATGTCTTATGCTGCCGATTTCAACACCGACGTCCTTTTCTACTAATTTTGGTACTGACGTCTATGTGTAGGATCGAAAAGCACTAGAAAGGAGGGGTGAATAGCGCTCGTGGTTAATTCATTCGTTTTGAATGAATACGCAACGGAAAGCAAAGATAGACAACGTAAACACTAAGAATTTACTTGGTTTGGAGCCTGTGGTGACTCCTACTCTAAGATCCGCACGTGAGAGTGCTTTCGATGAGCAATCATTATTCAATCCAAAAGATTACAAATAGAGTTTTACAAGTAATTAAAACTTTAAAGAATACCGACAACTTTGTATAAGAAAATCTTCAGTAGAACTGTCGTCGGAGCTTTCAGGCGTCGTAGAAGCGTTTTTTGAGCAGCTCAAAGAAGCGGAAGTTGTTCGTTGTGTTTTTTTCAAGTTCTTGGTCGAAGCTGTTTTTATAGGCTGTTCCGAGCGCACAGAACCCCTCCGAGCACTTGGACCACGTGGATCGGCCACTCCGCGAGTTCCACATCAGCTTGGCGATAACTTTTGAGTTTCGAGCGCCTGGACCGACTCCGGGCCCCTGGACCAACTCCGGGCGCCCGGAACCCCTCCGAGCGCTTGGACCACGTGGCTCGGCCACTCCGCGAGTTCCACATCAGCTTGGCGATAACTTTTGAGTTCCGAGCGCCCAAACTTATTCCGGGCGCTTAGACCAGCTCCGGGCACCCGGATCAGTTCCGGGTGGCCGGACCAGTTCCGGGTGTCCGGACCAGCTTTTTCCAGCCCCTTAGTTTCTACAAAATAAAGTTAGTCCAAGCAAAAATAATATATCTAAACTTAAATTTGACAGCCTCTGACTGTCGGGTTCTGACTTTGAGTTTCGTCGAAACTCTAGGTCTAACCGACGCCTACTGTTCCCTCTTCAGGAAACGCGTCCTCACCTACTCCTCTTAGGAGAACCGGTCCTCCAGACCAACTGGACTTTTGCTCAGCGCCCGAGGCTTCTGATCTTCATGTCGGACGTCCTCTCCATGACCCATCCAGACTTCCACCCTGTCCGCAACCATCAGAATTTCAACCTAGAGTCCCTAACTCTAGAATTTTGCCCGAAGCGTTCGACCCGCCAAGACTTTTCGCCTAGAGTTATCACCCCCATGACCTAGGGTTACCGCCCTCTAGGATTTTCCACCTGCCTAACTGCAGCTATGACTTTTCATCACCTAGGGTTACCACCCCCTAAAGTTTTCCACCTGCCTAGAATCCACTAGGACCTTCCTGCAATCTCAATCAACCTTATTAGACAATAAGACATCTTAACTTTTGAATTCTTTGTCATTATCAAAACATAGGTTTGAACATCTGGTGCTTCCTGCACCAATACTATGCTATCGATTTCTATACCGACATCCTTTTCTGCCTCGAATTCTTCGTATGATGACTGATCATCCTGACGGCTGACACCAGTTTTTGCGGATCGTATAGAGTTTGATTATTCTAAGTATTATTCGTTCTGTCACCATGTTTGGTCATACAGATGCTTCATAGAAATCTAATTCGTATATGTTAGAGCAGTTTCAACAGTTTCTTGCTTCACAACCCTTTGTCATGTCAGCTTCCTCTCAAATAGGTGTGTCATTGTCTGATATTTCAGGTTTATCTTTATCATTATGTATTTTGGACTCTGATGCCTCCCATCATATATCATCTAATTTATCATCTTTTGTTTCTTTATCTACCAGTTTATCTATATCTATTGTGACTGTTGATGGTACTTCTATGTCATTAGTAGGTATTGGTTCAATTATTATATCTTATTTATCTCTTACTGATGTTTATTATATTCGGAGTCTTTAAATCTTGTTTTTGTTAGTCAATTATGTGAGTCTGGATACCTAGTCTATTTTTCTTCATCAAATTGTTATGTTCAAGACTCGCGATCTTAGAGGTGGATTGGGAGAGGCCATATACTTTTTGGGCATGGAGGTCGCTTATTCCCCGAAAGGTTATCTTTTATCCCAATCAAACTATATATCTGATCTGTTTGAGCGTGCTCGTCTTACTAATAATAGAGTCATTGATACTCCTATTGAGACTAATGCTCGATATTCTCCATCTGATGGCTTACCTTTGTCGGATCCTAATTTATACAGAACTATTGTTAGAACCTTGGTTTATCTCATTGTAACTCATTCAGATATTGTGTACGCTATTCATGTGATTAGTCAATCTATCATTGTACCAACTACAGTTCATTGGGTTATTATTCTTCGTGTTCTCAGGTATCTTCGGGACACTCAATTTCAAAACCTTTTATTTCCTTCTACTTTATTTCTGGAGCTGCTTACATATTTTGATGTTGATTGGGTTGGTAATCCTACGGATCACAAATCTACCACTGACTTCTATATTTTTCTTGGTGATTTCCTCATTTCTCAAGAGAGTAAGAAACAAGATATTATTTCTAGATTTTTCATAGAAGTTGAGTATCGTGCCATGACCTCAACTATTTGTGAGATAGTTTGGTTGCATTGGTTGCATGCGTAGGGATGGTAATAGGTCAGGTTTAAACCCGGCTCCATATTAAGCCCGCCCCCCCCCCCCCGAACGGGCCGGGTTTAAACTTAGTTAAACGGAGTAGGTTGATGAAGAGAGATACCCATATCCGCAAACATAGGGATGGCAATGGGGCAGGTTCGGGCCGGGTTTGGCCAATTCCAAATCCCGTCCCGCCAAGAAAAAAAATGAACCTGAACCCGAACCCACCATGCATACTTTTTCAACCCGTCTCGCCCTGAACCCGCTCAAAACTCGTCGGTTTCGGGGTGGGTTTGACCCCGCAAACCCGCTAAGTGTATATATATATATATATAGGGATGGCAATGGGGCAGGTTCGGGCCGGGTTTGGCCAATTCCAAATCCCGTCCCGCCAGAAAAAAAATGAACCTGAACCCGGACCCACCCTGCATACTTTTTCAACCCGTCTCGCCCTGAACCCGCTCAAAACTCATCCGTTTCGGGGTGGGTTGGACCCCGCAAACCCACTAAGTGTATATATATATATATATATATATATATATATATATATATATATATATATATATATATATATATATATATATATTATACAGGGTGGGTTCATTGATAGTTTAATAATAATTCTTTAGTGGTATGAATTATTATTGATGAAATTAAGTTGGGTGTTCGGGGCGAACACGGGAAGCTTAATTTCATCGGGAGACCAAAAACAATTCCTCCTCTCGGTCCCTATTGTAGCCTCTCATTTATAAAGTGTTATACCCACCTTCCTACCCAACCTTAGGTGGCCGGCCAAGCAAGCTTGGAGTCCAAGCTTGGGCCGGCCAAGCTAAATGTTGAGTCAAGTAAAGGTGGTCGACCCTAGCTTAGAGTCCAAGCTTGGTGTGGCCGACCATATAAAAATAAAAGGAATTTTATTTAAAATATTTCCTTATGTGGAAGTCATGGTTTTAAAAGAGAGTTTAAAATTTAAATCTTTCCTTTTATAGCTTTCTACAAAAGATTAAGAGAAAGGTTTGATATCTTTCCTTATTTGTAGTTAAAAGGAAGATTTTAATTTTTGATAAAACTTTCCTTTTATGAAACCATCCTCATTATTTTAAAAGAGAGTTTTAAAATTAAATCTTTCCTTTTATAGTTTCTACAAAAAATTAAGAAAAGATTTAATGTCTTTCCTTATTTGTAGATTGAAAGGAAGATTTTAATTTTAGAGAAAAATTTCCTTTTTGTAAATCATCCACATATTTTAATAGAGAGATTTTAATTTATAAAAGTTTCCTTTTATAACTAACCATGAAGGGAAAAATTATTAGAAAAATTTTTATTTTAAAAATTTTCGGAAACAAATAGGAAGTTTTAATTTTGTGTTTAAAACTTGCCTTATTTGGAGCACATGAGGTGGTCGACCATGATAAGGGTTAAAATGAATTTTTAATTAAATTTTCCTTATTAACCAATGACAAGGAAAATAAGAGAATATTAATTATAATTAAATTTTCTTATATGCCAAGACCAAGGAATATAAAAGAGGGGGTAGAGGTGCCTCACCTCACACAACAATCTATCTTGTTTGGTTCCTTTCTTCCTTGGTTGGTGGCCAACCCCTCTCTTCCTCTCCATCTCCTATTCTTCTTCCTTGGCCGGCGATATCTTCATCTCAAGGGTGGTGGTTGGTGGCCGGATTTTGTTAAAGGAAGAAGGAGAGATAGGTGGCTTTGTTTCTAGCATCCCTTGGAGCTTGGTGGTGGTGACCGAACCTCATCTTCTCTTGGAGTTCTTGTGGTGGTCGAAACTTGCTTGGAGAAGAAAGAAGCTTGGGTGGTTCTCGTCTCGGTAGATCGTCGCCCACACGACGTCCGAGATAAGAAGAGAAATACGATAAAAGATCAAGAGGTTGTTGCTTACAAAGAAAGGTATAACTAGTAATTCTATTCCGCATCATACTAGTTTTCTTTGTATAGTTTTTGAAATACCAAACACAAGAGGCATATGATTCTAGGTTTCGAATTTGTGATTCGAGTTTGTGTTCTTTTGTTTTTTGTTCGATCTTGTGATTTGATTGTTCTTTTTGATTAAACCTAGGGTTACTATAAGGAGATTAAATATTGAATTTCATTGAAAGGCTTTATCGAGGCAGTGGTGGATGTTCCCATACCCAAGAAGGTCAAGTGCCTCACCATGTTTGACCTGGGAGCTGATCTCTGAAATAGGTATTTAATCGAATTTGTAACAGGGGTGAGTTTGGATCAATAATGCTAAGTATCGTTTGTGATCCAAGTCTAAACCTCTAAGAACAGATAAGTTAAATTTGGAATCAATAATGTTAAGTTATGTTTGCGATTCCATATTTAATTTATAAAGAACACAATAGGTTGTTAGGATAGGTTCAGGACTTGTATTAAATTTTTATACAGGGGAACCGGTACGACATTCCGAGTAGCAACCAACAATTGGTATCAGAGCTAGGGTTTGCCTCTGTGTGTTTGGTATATAGTTTAATTATGCACATGTCATACATAATTTAGGCAGAATAATAGTAGGATATGCTAACTCTGTGGTTGTAGGCTCCAACTATTATTACTTATGGTTATTGTGTGTGATTGGACCCATGGACATGTCAAGGGCATTTTATTATGTGTGCATGATTGTATTTAACTAATACAACAAGAGCTGTATTAGCCCTAGGATTTTACATTTATGTTCGATCTAGACTTGATGTACATTCTCTTGTAGAATATAGGATTCATGTATGTAAAATTTTATTTTTTCTGTCACGGATCGTATCCTTGCCAGGCGTGGTGCTATAGGAGGACCAGAGGCGCAGCGAAAAAGGAAGCTCGATGGACCCGACGGCATGAACCCTAGGGCTGGCAGCACGTGAAGGACAGTGATGGAAAAGGTCATAATAGTTGAAAAATTAATTTTCATATTTATTGCTTTTATTTACTGTGATGTATGTGATGTGTGCTTGCTAGGTTAAAATTCCTCACCTTAAATAACTAAGTGGGAGAGGAATTTTTAAAATAAATTTCACGGTCTCCATTACTAGTTTGTAAGTGATGCAAACAAACTTGTGCATTGTCTCTGAGTGCCTTCCTCCATATCAGATGAGTTTGTTTGCGGATCACTAAATCAAACTTCCATTTTGGATGATTATAGAAAATTAATTAGGAGCGTGTGATCTTCCCCATCAGAAGGAGCACAATCTTAATTAATGGACTAAGTATCAAGTAATGGTATACACTTAGGCACATTTAATAGTATCCTCCCCATTTGAGTCACTGCTATTATTTGTGTGACCGAAGGAAAACCAACTATTAATTTTATTTGTCATAAAGTTAGGTTGACAAGAATAAAATTAATGGGTAAAACCTCCTCTTACAAATGTTTGATTTTGTATACGTCCACACTATCGTGCCATGCAAAATTCACGGTGTTTGAGGTGTTGGTGAATTTAAATGATATTATTTTGAGGAATCAATATTATTTTAAATTCAAAATTTTGACCAAATATTTGATCAAAGTCAGACTAACTATTAATTTTATTTGTCATAAAGTTAGGTTGACGAGATAAAATTAATGGATAAAATCTCCTCTTAAAAGTTTGAATTTGTATACGTCCACACTAACGTGGCATACAAAATTCATGGGGATTTTGAGAAGTTGGTCTTAACCAAATATTTTGGGATTCTTAGGACTTCAAATATTTGTCAATCCCCTAGATATTATACTATAGAATAGACTTAGTAGTCCCAATTATAATAATTAGAAACAAAACTTGGACTCTAAGGTGAACTATCCTCTCAGAAATGAGAACAATAAAAGTGTATTTTATTCATTAGTTGTTGAAACATATTTAGAGGTGTTATCTACCGATACTTGGTGTGTAGATATGGGAGTCACTGATCATGTCTGTAATTCATTGCAGGGGTTCTAGGAAACCTGACAATTATATAAAAGGGAAAATACCGTCTACATGGGCACCACTACAAAAGTAGCAGCTATTGTAGTGGGAGATGTTTATCCTTTGAAAGGAATAAAACATTGATTGTCTTTACGTACCAAGTTTTAGAAAGAACTTGATTTCAGTTTCTACAACTATTTAAGGATAGATATTCTATCTATTTTGATAACAAAGTTGTTATCAAGAAAAATAGGGAAGTTATCAGTTCTGGTACGTTGATTGGCAATTTATAATCCAATAACTCTCACAATGCAACAAATGAAAATTAATAACACATCTTCTAACTCTAATAAGAGAAAGCTACCTTCAGAAATGAACCAATCATATCTTTGACATCTAAGGCTAGGTTATATTAACTTGAGTAGGATTCATTGGTAGCCGATGAACTTTTGGGTTCATTGGTAGTGGAAAATTTTTCAACCTGTGAGTCTTACTTGGAATAAAAAATAACCAAGAAGTCTTTAAGTCTAAGGGGTAAGGAACCAAAAATGTGTTGGAATTGGTTCATTTTGATTTGTGTGGACCTTTGACTATCCAGGCAAGAGGTGGTTTCGAATATTTCGTCTCTTTTATAGATGACTATTCGAGATACGGGTACATTTACTGTAGGACCGTTGGGCCGGCTAGAAGGGGGGTTGAATAGCCTGAAAAAAAAAACAAAGACCCTTCTCGAACTTTCAACAGAACACTTGCATAAAGTAAATTAGCAGTAAATAAAAAGCAGAAAGAAGAGGCTCACAACTTGACTTGGTTACAACCAAGGAGGTTGTTAATCCAAGGAATGAACGTGCACTAAAATATCTCCTTCAGGCGGAGAAGCCTCTTACAGCAGTGAAAGCACAAAAGACAGAAGCTTAACTAGAACAGAATCGCACAAGTGTTTGGAATGTAAATCTCTGAGATTGTTTGAAGCTTCTGGACCAAGGCTATATTTATAGCCTTAGTCGGGGCGCCTGGATGGGTTCCGGGTGCCTTGGGGGGATAAAACTTTATCCCCTAACGTCCAGAACGCGAAAGATGCGTTCTGGTCAAACTTCACGTTCCGGGCGCCCCGGACTGTTCCAGGGGGCCTCGGGCTGCTCCGGGCGCCCCGGAGCAAAAAGTCAACTCTGGTTGACTTTTGCGTCCGGGACCTCTGCTCCGTTTCAGTCCCGCCTCGGTCCGGGTCTTCTCCTCCGGATCCGCTCGCTTGGGTGATCTCTGCCATCCGGAATAGGGCTTACCCGAACCCAACTTCCGGTCTTCTCGAGCGTGCTTCCCTCCGGCTTCTCGTCCCTCGGAATTGC
The DNA here is from genome assembly GCF_018446385.1 of Zingiber officinale. Classification (NCBI taxonomy): domain Eukaryota; kingdom Viridiplantae; phylum Streptophyta; class Magnoliopsida; order Zingiberales; family Zingiberaceae; genus Zingiber; species Zingiber officinale. The sequence continues at coordinate 5,160,638 of NC_056000.1, read as the reverse complement.
CGCATGTTTCTTTCTTGTCCGCCAGCGTACTCATCCGCAGTCTTCGTCCCTCGGTCGTCGGCCTTCTCACCAGCTGCGTCTCTTGCTCCCCGAGCAATCTTCCGCTCCGGCTTTCGTCCCTCGGAACCACCGCGCGCTTCCTTCTCGTCCGCCGGTGTACTCTTCCGCAGCGCCTCGTCCCTCGGACGCACAGCGTGCCGTCCTTCTCGCTAGCTGCGTCTTCCGCTCGAGTACCTGTGCTCCTAAGCTCCTGCATACTTAGACACAAGGTTAAATACACACAGGATCTAACTTAACTTGTTGATCACACCAAAACAACCTTGGGGTTCCAACATTTACTTGATGCACCACAAGTCTAAGTGTTTTGATAAGTTCAAAGAGTACAAAACTGATGTGGAGAAATGTCAAGGTAAAAGTATTAAGACATTACGGTAAGATCGTAGTGGCGAGTACCTCTTAGGAGAGTTTAGGAGCCACTTATCAGAAGTCGGGATTCAATCCCAACTATTTGCACCTGGTACATCCCAACAGAATGGTGTGACAGAACGAACGAATATGACTCTTATGAAAATGGTTAGATCAATGATGAGTTATTTAGAATTACCAAATTCATTTTAGGGATATACTCTGGAAACGGATGTGAACATAATACCTTCTAAATCAGAACCCTCTACTCCCATAGAATTGTAGAATTGGCGTAAGCATAGTCTGAAGTATATTCTGATTTGGGGTAGTCCAGTACATGTGCTGAAGGGAGACACTGATAAGTTGGGATTATGAACAGGAGTTCACTTGTTTATGGGTTATCCTAGAGAAACAAAAGAAAGTTTTATAGTCTTAAAAAAATCAGAAGGTCATTGTTAACATCAATGCCCGATTTTTAGAAGAGGACTATGTAATGAACCACAAGCCCATGAGTAAAATTATTCTTAAGGAAACAATAAAGAACACGTTTAAACTAGTACCAACTGTACAAGATGTGATACCACAAGAAACTGCAACACGTGTCACAAATGATGCACAATGCAGACAGTGCCTCATCGTAGTGGGAGGGTTTTTAGGCAACCTGAAAGATTCATGTTTTGGGAGAGTCTTTGGGCTTGATCCCTAGTGAACATGAACCTGATCCCTGGACATATGACGAAGCACTCCAAGATAAAGATGCAGCATCTTGACAAAGAGCAATGAATACAGAATTAGAATATATGTATTCTAATAAAGTCTGGGAGCTTGTAGAATCACCAAATGGTATAAAAGCCATGAGGTCTACAATAGAAAAAGAAGGACAAGCGGGAAGGTGGAAACTTTCAAAGTAAGGCTTGTTGAAAAAGAGTATCGATTATGAGGAAACCTTTTCACCGGTAGTCATGCTTAAGTCTATCCGGATACTCTTATCTATTGCTGCTCATATGGATTATGAGATTTGGCAAATGGATGTCAAGACAACTTTTCTTAATGGAAGTCTTGAAGAAAACATCCAGATGAAGCAACCAGAGGGGTTTATTGCAAAGGGTAAAGAGCATCTAGTATGTAAGCTCAATCGGTCTATTTATGGACTAAAGCAAGCTTCAAGGTCTTGGAACATCCGATTTAATGAAGTAATCCAGTCATATAGATTTATTAAGTGTCTGAATGAGTCTTGTGTATACAAGAAGTGTGATGAAAATGTGGTGGTATTTCTTGTACTATACGTAGATAACATTTTTGATAGTTGGAAATAATATCAAAGTGTTGTCGGAAGTAAGAGTATGGTTGTCCAAGTAATTCAATATGAAGGACTTGGAAGAATATGCACATATTTTCGGGATCAAAGTAATAAGGGATCGCAAGAAAAGAATATTGTGCTTATCTCAAGCTTCATATATCAATACGATCCTAGCTCGTTTTAGCATGCAAGACTCCAAGAAAGGTTTTCTACCATTTAGACATGAAGTAGCTTTATCTAAAAAGATGTCTCTAAAGACATCAAAGGAGATAGAAGACATGAAGGCAGTTCCTTATGCTATCCGAAGCCTAATGTATGCTATGCACGAGACCGGATATCTGCTTTGTCGTGGGCATGGTTAGCAGATATCAAAAATAACCCTAGATAGGGACATTGGACTGCTGTAAAGCATATATTAAAGTACCTGAGAAGGACTAGAGATTATATGCTGGTTTACCAAGCAGATAATTTGCTCCCTGGAGGTTACATAGATTTTTGACTTCCAATCAGATAGGGACAATAGTAAGTCGACCTCAGGGTTTTGCGTTTACTTTAGGAAGTGAAGCCATAACAATGGAGGAGTGTTAAGCATAGATGCTTTTCGGACTCCGCCATGGTAGCTGAGTATGTGGCAACCTCTGAGGTAGCCATAGAAGCTGTATGACTCATAAACTTCTTGATGAACTTAGACATGATTTCTGGTTTGCCCAAAAATTATTACAATTTATTGTAATAATAGTGGTGCAATAGCAAATTTGAAGAAACCATAAGTCCATAAGGCAAGTAAACACAATAGAGCGCAAGTACCACCCAATATGAGACATCGTATAACGATGAGAAGTTGTTGCCGCCTAGATTGCATCAGGTGATAACCTAGGAGATCTTTTCACTAAGGCCCTTAAGGCAAGAGCTTTTGATGGGCATGTTGAAGGGTTGGGAATCAGATGTATGGTAAGGTATATGGTAGCATAGTCTTTTAGTGTAAGTGGGAGATTGTTGGAATGTATACTAAAAGCCTAGCTTTTTGTATAAATATTTACTTAGAAATAAGAAACACATTGATCAAATTATCTACATTTATGCTAAGTGTAGTTGTTCAATTAATTTATATTGTAGATAACATGGTGTGTGGTGTCACACACAGAAGATAATGTTATCAATTCCTTATAAATTATAAACAGTAGCTCACGACTGAGATAGAAAGGAACAAACCATTGGAATAGTCGTAGTGTAATTAGGTATTAGTTTATCTTGACTGATAAATTACACTAATACACTCTGAGTGTATTGAGCAGGACCATTTAAAGTAAGTTCTTTTTATACTGCCTGAATAAAAGAACAAGACCTTTGTTATTATGGAAGTGTGTGCTCTTAATCATGATATAATAACAAGCACATATACTTAATATTCATTTCTTTGATTTATCAAAGGGTGCGATTTAGTTTGATAAATCAATAGGCCCGATAAGTTGGGAAATGATATTATTTATATGGTGTGTTGTTGATTATAGAATGAAACTGTGTCATAGTAATTTAGGTTGAGAATGACCCCAAGAGGAGCTCATAATGATTGTCATGTTAAATCCTGTAGGTGGACTTAGTCTGACACGACAATAAGGTTGAGTGATACTACTCTTGGACTAAGATATTAATTAAAGTGAGTTGTCAGTAACTCATTTAATTAGTGGACATTCGACATCTTAAACACAGGGAGATTAACACACTCATAATAAGAAGGAGCCCAAAATATAATTTGGGATTGGTGCGATAGTTCAATAATAATTCTTTAGTGGTATGAATTATTATTGATGAAATTAAGTTGGGTGTTCGGGGCGAACACGGGAAGCTTAATTTCATCGAGAGACCAAAATCAATTCCTCCTCTCGGTCCCTATCGTAGCCTCTCATTTATAAAGTGTTATACCCACCTTCCTACCCAACCTTAGGTGGCCGGCCAAGCAAGCTTGGAGTCCAAGCTTGGGCCGGCCAAGCCAAAGGTTGAGCCAAGTAAAGGTGGCCGGCCCTAGCTTAGAAAAAAAAATGTGGAACCGCCACATCAGCGGCCCCCCTAGAGCCGGTCCCACGGATATGGAGGGAGGTAAATGCAGGTACACAGTTGAAAGCGCATAGCCGGGACGTTAACCCCAGGCAATGACACCCCGAGGATCGAACCCTGGACCTTTCGACCACGAAACCATGCACCCCCAGCTGTGCTAAGCCGGCCCTAGCTTAGAGCCCAACCTTGGTGTGGCCAACCATATAAAAATAAAAGGGATTTTATTTAAAATCTTTCCTAATGTGGAAGCCATGATTTTAAAAGAGAGTTTAAAATTTAAATCTGTCCTTTTATAACTTTCTACAAAAGATTAAGAGAAAGGTTTGATATCTTTCCTTATTTGTAGTTAAAAGGAAGATTTTAATTTTTTATAAAACTTTCCTTTTATGAAACCATCCTCATGATTTTAAAAGAGAGTTTTAAAATTAAATCTTTCCTTTTATAGTTTCTACAAAAGATTAAGAAAAGATTTGATGTCTTTCCTTATTTGTAGATTGAAAGGAAGATTTTAATTTTAGAGAAAATTTTCCTTTTTTGTAAATCATTCACATGTTTTAATAGAGAGATTTTAATTTATAGAAGTTTCCTTTTATAACCAACCATGAAGGGAAAAATTATTAGAGAAATTTTTATTTTAAAAATTTCCGGAAACAAATAAGGAAGTTTTAATTTTGTGTTTAAAACTTGCCTTATTTGGAGCACATGAGGTGGCCGGCCATGATAAGAGTTAAAAGGAATTTTTAATTAAATTTTCCTTATTAACCAATGGTAAGGAAAATAAGGGAATATTAATTATAATTAAATTTCCTTATATGCCAAGACCAAGAAATATAAAAGAGGGGGTAGAGGTGCCTCACCTCACACAACAATCTATCTTGTTTGGTTCCTCTCTTCCTTGGTTGGTGGCCGACCCCTCTCTTCCTCTCCATCTCCTATTCTTCTTCCTTGGCCGGCGGTGTCTTCATCTCAAGGGTGGTGGTTGGTGGCCGGATTTTGTTAGAGGAAGAAGGAGAGATAGGTAGCTTTGTTTCTAGCATCCCTTGGAGCTTGGTAGTGGTGGCCGAACCTCATCTTCTCTTGGTGTTCTTGTGGTGACTGAAACTTGCTTGGAGAAGAAGAAAGCTTGGGTGGTTCTCGTCTTGGTAGATCATCGCCCACACGACGCCCGAGATAAGAAGAGGAATACGATAGAAGATCAAAAGGTTGTTGCTTACAAAAAAAGGTAAAACTAGTAATTCTATTCCGCATCATACTAGTTTTCTTTGTATAGTTTTTGAAATATCAAACACAAGAGACATATGATTCTAGGTTTCGAATTTGTGATTCGAGTTTTTGTTCTTTTTTTTTTGTTCGATCTTGTGATTTGATTGTTCCTTTTGGTTAAACCTAGGGTTGCTATAAGGAGATTAAATATTAAATTTCATTGAAAGGCTTTGTCGAGGCAGTGGTGGATGTTCCCATACCCAAGAAGGCCAAGTATTTTGCCATGTTTGACCTGGGAGCCTATCTCTGAAATAGGTATTTAATCGAATTTGTAACATGAGTGAGTTTGGATCAATAATGTTAAGTATAGTTTGCAATCCAAGTCTAAACCTCTAAGAACAGATAAGTTAAATTTGGAATCAATAATGTTAAGTTATGTTTGCGATTCCATATTTAATTTCTAAAGAACACAATAGGTTGTTAGGATAGGTTCAGGACTTGTACAAAATTTTTGTACAGGGGAATCAGTACGACATTTCGAGTAGCAACCAACAGTGGAGACTGCTCAGGTACTCACAAGACTCGAAGAAGCTGCTGAAGTTTGGTGGTTATCTCCTCCTGGAGTGAGGAGAATTTGGTGTTCATCTCTCCCCGAAGAGTGTTGAATCCATCCGAGACCGACTGCCAGAGTTATGCGGAAGACTCCTCAAGTCATGCTAGCGGTCCTCAATGGATAGTGAGGTCGAGGGCTGTTAGAGTGTATACTAAAAGTCTAACTTTTTGTATAAATATTTAAGAATCACATTGGTCAAATTATCTACATTTACTGCTAAGTGTAGTTGTTCAATTAATTTATATTGTAGATAACATCGTGTGTGGTGTCACACACAGAAGATCGTGTTATCGATTCTTTGTAAATTATAAACAGTAGCTCACGACTAAGATGGAAAGAAACAAACCATTGGAATAGTCGTAGTGTAATTAGGTATTAGTTTATCTTGACTAATAAATTACACTAAGTACACTCCAAGTGTATTGAGTATGACCATTTAAGGTAAATTTTTTTTATACTGATTTAATAAAAGAACAAGACCTTAGTTATTATGGAAGTGTGTGCTCTTAATCCTAATATAATAACAAGCACATATATTTAGTATTTATTTATTTGACTTATCAATGGGTGAGATTTAGCTCGATAAATCAATAAGTCCGATAAGTTGAGAAATGATATTACTTATAGTGTGTGTTGTTAATTATAGAAGGAAACTGTGTCCTAGTAATCTAGGTTGAGAATGCCCCCAAGAGGAGCTCATAAGGATTGTTATGTTAAACCCTGCAGGTGGACTTAATCCGACATGACGATGAGGTTGAGTGGTACTACTCTTGGACTAAGATATTAATTAAGTGAGTTGTCAGTAACTCATTTAATTAGTGGACATTTGACATCTTAAACACAAGGAGACTAACACACTCATAATAAGAAAGAGCCCAAAACATAATTTGGGATTGGTGTTGTAGTTCAATAATAATTCTTTAGTGGTATGAATTATTATTGATGAAATTAAGTTGAGTGTTCGGGGCGAACACGGGAAGCTTAATTTCATTCGGAGACCAAAACCAATTCCTCCTCTCAGTCTCTATCGTAGCCTCTTGTATATAAAGATTTATACCCACCCATACCCACTTTCTTACCCACCTTAAGGTGGCCGGCCAAGCCTAGCTTGGAGCCTAACCTAGGGCCGGCCAAACCAAGGTGTGAGGTGGTCGGCCCTAGCTTGAGTCCAAGCTTGGCGTGGCCGGCCATAATTAATTAAAAGGATTTTATTTTTTAAAATTTTTCTTATGTGGATTCCATGGTTTTAAAAGAGAGTTTAAAATTTAAATCTTTCCTTTTATAACTTTCTACAAAGGATTAAGAAAAAATTTAATATCTTTCCTTATTTGTAGATTGATAGGAAGATTTTAATTTTGATAAAACTTTCCTTTTTTTAACCATGTTCATGTTTTTGAAAGAGAGTTTAAAATTTAAATCTTTCCTTTTATAGCTTTCTACAAAGGATTAAGAAAAGATTTGATATCTTTCTTTATTTGTAGATTGATAGGAAGATTTTAATTTTGATAAAACTTTCTTTTTTTGTAACCATGTTCATTATTTTAAAAGAGAGTTTTAAAATTAAATATTTCCTTTTATAAGTTTCTATAAAAGATTAAGAAAAGATTTGATATCTTTCCTTATTTGTAGATTGAAAGGAGATTTTAATTTTAGAGAAAACTTTCTTTTTGGAAATCATCTACATGTTTAAAAGAAAGATTTTAATTTATAAAATTTCCTTTTATACCAACCATGAAGGGAAAAATTATTAGAGAAATTTTTTAATAAATTTCTGGAAACAAATTAAGAAGTTTTAATTCTTGTGGGAATTAAACTTTCTTTAATTGGAGCTAATAGGTGGTCGGCCATGTTAATAATGAAAAGGAAATTGTTTTTTTAATTAAATAAATTTTCCTTTTCATGGCAAAAGGAATTAAGGAAGTTTATATTTAAATTTCCTTATTTGCCAAACCAAGGATTATAAAAGAGGGGGTAGAGGTGCCTTCATGGGTAACGACTCTATTCTATTTCTTCCTCTCTTTTCCTCCTTGGTGGTGGTCGGCCCTATTGATTTTCCCTCTTCCTTTTCTTTCTTCTTCATTGGCCAAACCTCATAATCTCTTAGAGCTTGAAGGTGGCCGGATTCTAGCTTGGAGAAGAAGGAGAGAAAGGAAGCATCCCTTGGAGCTTGGTGGTGGTGGCCGAACCTCATCTATTTTTGGAGTACTTGTGGTGGCCGAACCTTGCAAGGAGAAGAAGGCTTTGGGTGGTTCTCATCTTGGTAGATCGTTGCCCACATAATGTCTGGGATAAGAAGAGGAATACAGTAGAAGATCAAGAGGTTGTTGTATACAAAGGAAGGTATAACTAGTAATTATTTTCCGCATCATACTAGTTTTTCTTTTGTATGAATTCCAAACACAAGAGACATTAGATTCTAATTTTTCGAATTGTAATTCAAGTTTGTATTTTTCTTTGTTCTTCGGATTTGTGATTCGATTGTTCTTTTTGGTTAAACCTAATGTTATTTTAGGAAATTAAATATTGAATTTCTATTAAAGGCTCTGTCGAGGCAGTGGTGGATAATCTCGTACCCAAGAAGGCCTAGTGCCTCGCCATGTTTGACTTGAGAGCCGATTTTAGAAATAAATATTTAATCAACTTTATAACATAGGCGGGTTTGGATCAATAGTGTTAAGTTCTGCTTGCGATCCAAATCTAAACCATTAAGAACAGATAAGTTAAATTTGGAATCAATAATGTTAAGTTCCGTTTGCGATTCCTAATTTAATTTCTAAAGAACACAATAGGTTCTTTAGGAAAGATTCGACACTTGTACAAAATTTTTGTACAGTGGAACCGGTACGATCTTCCTAGGACCAACCAACAAGGGCTGGGTCGAGGTCAAGGGCTAGGTCAGAGTCAAAAGCTGTCCAAAGAGCTCCTCGACCGTGAATGTTTGCAACTCCTCTCCCTCGGCTGAAATGATCGGCAAAATGCATATGGTCAACACTCGATACAGGATATAGTCCTAGACCCTAAGGGAGAGTGACCTAAAATCAGTCACAATAGCTAGGTAGTCTCTCCTAAAAAAATATATATATGTAGATATTATCTAATGTAATATGGGGGTTCACTAAATGGTAAATCCTTACTAGGGTAGCACAAAAATGGACAAGTTGACCCCTTGAGATCTAAGTTATCATACAATAGAGTAGGGGAGAAGTGAAAGTCCTTCCCACCAACTCTAGAGGAATAAGTCAGATCATCAACCTTAGCTAGATTGTTGTAAAACTGTGCGCACAAGTCTAGATTTTCTATATGGCTGCAGTAGATTAACCTATCTAACTGGTAGTAATCAACAATCTCTATGATAGGTGCACAGTATCTGGTAAAGAAAGACCTACTCAAAAACCTAGATTTTAATGTAACATATGTATGCTGTTAAAAATCTAACCTAAGTCGTTCAGTGGGGAATCTAGCATCAGTAGCTGGGGTATTGCCAGGGCTAGGGTTAACATGTCGTCATTTTCTAAAATAATTGATATATGTAAAATATTCATATAACAATCAAATAAATAACCAAAAAGTAGCTATTAGTTGAGTTAGGGTGTACCGAGGAGGCATTGTCGAGGTTTAGAAGGAGTAAAACGAAGAAATAGTGGAGATTGGTTGTGGGAAGGCGCCTTCACGTTGTTAATTTTACGAACAGAGTGTCGCTCTATTCGCTAGAAAAACTAGGATTGAAGGCACCTTTAGCCTCATTGAAAGCGCCTTTAAGGTGTTATAGAAGACGCCTTCAACCGACTAAAGTTGCCTTTAGTCGGTTGGGGCAGGAAATATCCTGTCCTTGCGAAGGCGCCTCCGATTGACTTAGAGGCGCCTTCGGTGGTGTAATTTTTTAATTTAATTTTAATTTAAGTTTTAGTTTTAATTCTTAATTTAAGTTTTAAATTTAATTTAAATTTAAGTTTTGAATTTAATTTAATTTTAAATCCTTAATCATTTCACCCAATTTACATTTTCAATCAGAGAATCCTATAATATTGTGAGATGAATTAGGTTAAATTTTAGGGTTGAATTTAACTTCATGTTAGATTCAAGTTTATCTTTGGATTCAACAAATAGGCATTCTTCAGATAAACTTCTAAGCTGTGGTGAGTCACTTAGACATCATTAGAGTAACTACATCTTCAAAATTTTTCAAATAGTCCTACCACTGAACTTAATATAAAACTTTGGTCTAACCGGTTAGAATTCGTAAGGGGTAGCTTCAGTTATAACCTTGGTTGATTTTAGCTTAGAGGGGTTAGTTTTTGATATTAAGGTTGATTTATTTAGTTTATTCGTTTTTAGATGGAGTATTTTATTTTTAGGTCCGTAGTATTGATTGATTCTTACTTGCGTGATTTGGCACGGTTTCGAAACCTAGGCTTTGGTTTGATTTTATGTTGGTTGACTAAAGATATAAACATTTTGTTAGTTGAGCTGGACTTGTATCCAAGTTTAGACTTAATGTACACAACTTTTTGTGATCCAAGTATCATATCCAGATACTTAGATCTTATTGTGAATTTTTCTAATAGTTATTTTAGTTCAAGTACTTCGCTTTTAATTTGGAATTATCCTTCTCAAGTTGTGCAACTTGAGTCAGAATTTCAGGTTGAATTTGTTGGTGCAGTGGGACCGGCAAGAGGGGGTGAATTGCCTGTCACTCAAAAAGTATACCCTCCTCAAAGAACTTTAACTCAAAATGAAAGCAACAAAAGTATTATAAATTAAATGATAGAAACAAAAAGAGAGACGACTCAGCTATTTGACTTGGTTACAACCGAGACGATTGTTAATCCAAGTCGGTTGGAAAGCGCACTAGAAACGTCTCCTTCTTTGAAGGCGAAGAAGCCTTTTACACTTTGAGAGCACAGAAGTTGCTAAGAATGAAAGTGCAGAGTTGATTTTTCGTTGCTTGCTCGAGGCCCCTTTATATAGGGGTTTTAGAGCTTATCAGATCACCTGATCTTCGGGATCAGGTTTTGACTCGAGAGGGATCGGTCGACCGATCCCCAGGTTCAGTCGATCGAACCTGATGAACTCTCCCAGCTTTCCGTCTGTAGGTTCGGTAGACCGATCCTTGCATTCGGTCGACCGATCAGCCAACGGTCTCCCTTAGCTGGCCCGATCAGCACGCACGACTAGGTCTTCTGGTTTATCTTCGGTTCGGTCGACCGATCAGAGGGTTCGGTCGATCGATCAACCAACGGCTGGTTGCTGACGTGGCTGCAACAGCTGGCTACTAAAGATAGAGGTTCGACCGACCGATCATGGCGTTCGGTCGACCGAACACTTGTCAAGTCAACTCCCGGTTGACTTGCTCTGGTTCGGTTTGCTTGGGTGATTTCGGCCAACCAGAATAGGGCTCACCCAAACCCAATTCTTGGTGTTCTCCTCGAGCAGTTTTCATCCCGGCTTTACGTCCCTCGAACGCCGCGCACGTTCTTCACGCCCACCGATGTACTCTTCCGCAGCTCTCTCGTCCTTTGGGCGCACCGAGCCCGCCGGCTCCCTTCCCGTGCCATCCTTCTCGCTAGCTACGTCTTCCGCTCGACTTCCTGCGCTCCTAAGCTCCTGCACACTTAGACACAGGGATCAGACAAACAGGACCTAACCCAAACTTGGTTGATCACATCAAAACAACCACGGGGTCCAACAGAATTGGCTTAATTGTTGAGTTTGAATTTAGTTATTCATTAAGTATTTTATTTTCTTTGGTTAGTTTGTTTATTTATTCTTCAGATACAGTCAATTTCATATGTAAGCATGCAATAATTTTAAAGAACCTTTTGCTTAAGATAGACTGTACCTCATCGGAACATTCGGAAACGAGTGCGGACTCATGGCTCGATTCAGGGTCGGACCCATCTTCTGATTCACTCTCTGATTCTAGTCTACACACCATCAGTGCGAGGTAGTTAGTGTACCCTGGTTTATCACCATATGCTACTCCACGAATGATTCATCTCACATTGATTTGAGGGCTTTCTTTTTCTTGAGATTTGGGCACTCGTTCTTGTAATGTCCCTTCTTGTCAAAACACGTGACGTTGGTCTTGTTGTTGTTGGAATTTGAAGTGAAGTTGATTTTCTGCAGGTCTTTTTTGGTGAAGTTCTTCTTTCTCCTGGTGAACATCTTTCTTACCAGGTCTACCAGGTATTCTTCATCGTTTGAGTCTTGGTCAGACTCAATTTCAGATTCTGATTTAGTTCTGAATATTTCTTTTGATGTTCCTGTAATAAGAGCAATACCTTTCTCGGGTTGGCGTTAGTCTATTCGTGTAGTTCTAATTCACAGAAAAGTTCATCTAAGCTACATTTGGATAGATTCCTCGAGATTTTATAGGCATCCACGATGGATGCCCACAACACATTTCGAGGGAAGACATTCAGGGCATACCTTACTAGGTCTCGGTTCTCCATCTGATGGCCAATTGTGTGAAGCCCGTTGAGGATGTCTTTTATCCTCGCATGTAACTGACTAGCAGATTCTCCTTCCTACATTTTGATATTAAATAATTTATTTTAAAGTAAGTCTCTATTTGTTACCTTTGTGTCATTGGTCCCCTCATGTAGTTCTATGAGCTTGTCTCATAGTTCCTTTGCATTTTCATGTGGGCTAATGCGGTTCATTTTCTCCTTTAGTAGTCCGCACTGATTGTGTTTGAGGGCCCTGAAGTCAATCTGGGCATTTTTCTTCATCTCCGGATTTCAATTTTCTGGGCCCATTAGAATTCTGGTGTTGTGGTCGACTGGCGCCTTGTATCTTTTGGCGACGTTGAACCACTCGTCAAAGTCAGTCTTCAGATAGACTTCCATCTGCTTCTTCCAGTATGAGAAATCATCTTCGTTGAATAGGGGTGGACGAATAGTGTTGTATCCTTTGTTTTGAGTCATTTGTCACTAAAATAGGAAACTAGAGAAAGGTACCAACACTTATCTTCAAATAGCAGAGTTTTAAGAAAATAAAATATATTGAGGAATTAGAGTGGTGTTGCACCAACTTTGAGTAAAAACTGAATAAAAAATAGTTATTTAAAGAGGCAAATTTTTACCGATTCAAATAGAATGTGAAAAACTAAAATCCAAAGAAAATAAAACAATCCTCTTGGCTTGATTGGTGGTTGCACCAATTCAGAGATGAACCTTACTTTTATACCACTTGTTGGATCGAGTAGCGTGTGAGAAGGGGAGGGGGGGGGGGGGGGGGGGGGGGGAATCACATGGTTTTGAAAAATAAATCTTTTTCATTTTTAAGACAAAGTACGCAACAAAAAATACAGAAATTAAAAAGAGCAGAGACAGACATGGTTAATTTTACTTGGTCCGGAGCCTTCGACGACTCCTACTCCAAGACCCGGGTTCCACGGACCTATCAATGGGTAATCCACTAAAATTCCTCTTCTAGTACCTCCGGAAGAGGAAATCGAGTACAAAGAAAATTTGGAACAGGTGCAACACACTGCACTTGTCCTTTTGCAATAATTAAGTGTACAAAATAAAAGATTACCAAACACTCTTTCAAAGAAGGTCGGCTTGAGCTTAGTGTTTGGGCGGCTTCTTAGCGGTAGACGAGTGTGGTAGCATTGCAACAGAGTTGTAGCAGGAAGCCAGAGCGTTCGAAAGTCCAATTGGAAGTGCAGATGATCGTTTGAGTGAGTTGTATGATGGCTTGGGTGAGTACCCTTATATTGAGCATGGAAGGCGCCTTCAAAGGCCTTGAAGGTGCCTCCAATGTGGCAAATCTGATCCCGAATAGTTCGATCCTTATCTTTGATGAATTTTAAACTTTATCCTGCAAAAGGCACCTTCCATACATTGAAGGCGCCTTCTATGAACAGTGCTAAGGCGCCTTCAGTGCTTGAAGGTGCCTTCCATCCCCTGGAAGGTGCCTCGGGTACTGTTCACCCAAGGCTTTTTGTGCTCTTCTTGCCCTGTAAAGCGTATTAGTCCAATAAACTAAACAATAACCTACAAGATAAGTGTTAGCATAATAATACTGAGCAGTAATTAGATCCTGTCTTCCCGAGACCAAGATCTAGTCAAGGTCTCAGTTTAGTGGTCCGAAATAGGCCTAAACTGGACTGACACCTACTGTCCCTCAATCGGGGCATGCCCTCACTGAGTTACTCTCCTCCAGTGACTTAACTTTACTTACCAACTTGCAATTGGTTGACTAGCCTCTTGACCCACCAGGTCTTCATGCCAGTTGTCAAGTCCGCTGACCCAACTGGATTTCTGTCGGCTGTCAGGTCCTGCAGACCTAATTAGACTTTCTACCAGATATTAGGTCAGCTCGTTGACCTATTTAGGCTCCACAGCAGCTATCCGATCTCTCAAACCTAGCTATATTTCAACCTGGTGTCAGGTCCTTCAGACCCGTCAATTTCTGCACACTTGGTAAAGTACTTAGATCATAAATACACCTAACTTAACTCATTTGTCATTCATCAAAATCTGAGTTAGACCGTTAATGCAAACTGCACCAACAGATTGTATGACCAGGGGGCCCTAGTGACAAGGGTATCCTTTTAACCAGACATTTAGAGTATCACCTTGAAAGGGAGGACAATTCTCCACAAGGAAGCATCTAATTAGGCTTAATGGATTATCTCTAATCCTATGTTAATAAGTGTCTTGTGTAATCTAGCGATTATATGATCGGGGGTCTTAGTGACAAGGATATCCCTTTAACCATATTTGCTAGGTTATCTCTTCAACTTATTAGCATCGGATATCAATAGGGGTAGCACTCTGATATGACCATCATGGGGTAGTGTCGGTATTTAGTTAGACTTACTATATATACATAAGGGTGGAGGTAAGGAGATGAATAATACATAAGGACATTAACTAGTATCATAGTGAAACTAAACTCCTAGAATCATTCCCTCAAATCCAACTTCATCTTCACTCACTCACGCTCGCTCTCTCTACTTTTTTTTTTCTCTCTATCTCTTCCCTCAACCTCTCTATTCCTAGAATTTGTGAACCATATTTCAATTGTCTAGATAATTTGTTGTGCGAAGTTAACTAGTACTTAATCAATAGTTCTCATAAGATCGATATTTTATTACTTGATGACAACCGTGCACTTACGGATTGTATACATCATTTACTTGCTCAGGAGAGTCATCGACCTGGGGTGGTTTGCCTTTACGAGCATCCTGAACGGGCGTATTCTCAGAAGACAATCCTTGCGTCTTCTCCACTCAGCCATGTTCCCCCGAGGGTGTTCGGAATAGTGTCCTATGATATGGGATCGGTGCATTTGGCACCTATGGTAAGCTGGTCGGCGGAACGGGTGCTTGTTGGAAAGTGTCCGCCGACGAGTGCCTTAGCTTACGCCCGACGGGACCCTCCGCTCGAGTCCTATGTTCACCTTGTTGTCCGGTCGCGGATATGGCCAAGTCGTTCACGTTCGACACTGCAGCTGCTTGTTGTTGTTGCACCATCTTTGCAGCCCGGACATTGATCAACATTTCTAGTTCTTCTTGTGTCAAAGTCATTGTAGTGAGTTGTCGAGCATCCTCCATCTTCAAGTTTTGGATGCAAGTGAAGTTTCTACAGACGACGCTAATCCTGTCCAAAAGCTGAGAAGATGGTCTGCTAGGGATGTGGCTCTACGGTTGACCAAATGAAGACTCTACGCTGTTCTGCAACACAAAGAGTGTTAGTGTTAGGCTAGGGAAGGGGTCCCGATATTGATCCTTCGGCGCTCAAGCCAATGATTGATTCAAAAGAAAAAAGCAGTAAACATGAACTGTAGCAAGGACCTTATCTAAATAAGAAGCATCACATACCTCCGCCTGTGGATGGGGTTATGGGAACCCCTTTTTATACTGACATTGTTGCATCTATGCACAAGTTCCATAGTACTGCTGAGAAGTGACAGGTCATAAAGTAACTCTGACACATGTCCTATGATAGATGTGCAAATCTTTGCGATTTGATAGGATAGAAGTTTTGAAAGCATGATGTGCCTATAGGATATCCTTTGTCCTTTGTAGTACATACTTTTAAAAAAGTATGATATGATAGGTATGTTGGTTAGTCCTAAGAAAATCGTACCGGTTTCACTGTACAAAATTTTTTTGTACAAGTGTTGAACATTTCCTTAAATAACCTATTGTGTTCTTTAAAAGTTAAATTAGGAATCGCAGACGGAACTTAACATCATTGATTCCAAATTTAACTTCTCTGTTCTCAATGGTTTAGATTTGAATCGCAAGCGGAACTTAACACTATTGATTCAAATCTACCTAAGTTATTAATTCCATAAATATTAATTTCCAAAATTGGCTTCCAAGACTGCATGGCGAGGCACATGGCCTTCTTGGATATGGGAGCAACCACCACCGCCTAGGCAAAATCTTTTAAGGAAAGCTAATATTTATTTCCTTAAATAACTCTAGGTTAACCAAAAAGAAAAATCGAATAACAAATTCAAAAAATAAGAAAACACAAACTCGAAAAACTATTTCGAAAACTCTAGAATCATATGCCTCTTGTGTTTGGTATTTCCAAAAATAACAATACAAAGAAAACTAGTATGATGCGAAAAACAATTACTAGTTATACCTTTCTTTGTAAGCAAAAATAATCTCTTGATCTTCTACCGTATTACTCTTCTAACCTCGGACGTTGTGTGGGCAACGATCTTTCGAGACGAGAACCACCAAGCACCTTCTTCTTCCTTCTAGGTTTCGGCCACCACAATTCTGCAAGAGAAGTAGAGGTCCGGCCACCACCACCAAGCTCCAAGGGATGCAAGAAACAAAACCTCCTTTCTCTCCTTCTTCTCCTAGCTAGAACCGGCCACCATCAAGAGCACCAAGAGGGGTTGCCGCCGACCACAAGAAGAAGAGAAGAGGGAGAAGCTAGGGCCAACCACCAAGGAGGAAAAGAGAGGATGATCCGGCGGTAAGAATAGGGGGCCCACCCTCTGAAGGGTCCCAGCCTAAGGACGGATGGAAGGCTGGTCAAGCGGGTAATGGTCCGAGCGGAGCTAGAGATAACCCATCCATGGGCTTGGGTTTCCGACGCCAAGGCAGGAGGATCGAAGGGCCGAGCGGGAGCCCGATCGGCTGGGACCGAAGGGCCGAGCGGGTGGTCCGTTCGGCCAAGATAAGGGCGAGGGTACAAAGGTAGCTGAGCGGCCTATGCGCTTGTCTTGGGATATGGGATGTCAGAGAAGGCATATCTGATGATTAGGCCGTACACAAGATTGCACGATGGAAGATCTCGCCGTCACATCAGGGAGAGGTGGATACAGTAGCAGTATGGCCTCATATATGCTCTTCTGACAGGCCCATACTTGGGTATGGTCTAAAGCAGATGACTGCTTCGATTGACGTGCCTGGGCTCTTTCGATAGTTCTATATAAGGCCTCCATTTCTTCACCGGAGGTACGCGCGTCTGGATCTCTGAAGCCACTTCTTTGCTATTTCCTCGCCTGACTTGAGCGTCAGAGGGCCGTCGCCGGGACACCCCTCCCGGCTCGGTTTTGTTGCAGGTTCGCCGGAGCATCTGAGGATCTAGTAGGGAGCGCCACGTCCCCAGCGTTCGTTGACCACTGGTTCGGACAGGATCAATTTGGCGCCGTCTGTGGGAATGCACCTGCATCTGAACAGAGACAATGGACGAGGCTGGAAGAATACACAATGTGGCACTCTCACAAGAAGAGTTGGACGCTCTGGTCGAGATGAGGGCCGCCAAACTTGTGGAGCAAAAACAAAAAGCGTCAGCCGAGCAGCCGGAGCAACAAGCAACATTTGCATCGGGTGGCCGAGCGGACGCACCTCAAGCCACCATCGCATTCCACCGGGCCTTATTTCGCACCCCTGAAGCCGCACCAGCTCGAAGAGATAGAAGTTCTTCTTCAGACGAAATGCCAAGGCGGGATGACAGAAAAGGGAAAGCCCCCCGGGCGGACTCATCTCCCGAGCGGATCAATCGCTAATTCTCGGAGGCTATTCTACGAGACCCTTTACCCAAGCACTACGTGCCTCCGACGATCAGAGAGTACAACGGAACAACGGACCCGGATGATCATCTGGGTAAGTTTGATAACACAGCTACACTCCATCAGTATACAGATGGAGTAAAGTGCCGCGTCTTCCTTACAACTCTCTCGGGATCGGCTCAACGGTGGTTTCGGAGGCTGCCGGACGGATCCATCACTAGCTTCAAGGACTTCCAAATGGCCTTCCTCCACCACTTCGCTAGCAGTCGGCGTTATCAGAAAACAAGTGTCAGCTTGTTTGCCATCAAGCAAGAGTCGAGAGAATCGCTTCGAGCCTACATCCAGCGATTCAACCAAGTGGCGATGGATATCCCAACGGCCACATCGGAGACGATGATGAATGCCTTCACGCAGGTCCTTGTGGATGGGGACTTCTTCCGGTCGCTCATCCGAAAGCCGCCCCGAGATTATGATCATATGCTACATCGGGCCAACGAATACATAAACGTGGAAGAAGCACAAGCCGCCCGGAAAAAGGAAACTCCTACCGAGCGGGCACCTATTCATGCCGAGCAGAAACAGCACGCCGCTCAGCAGCCACCTAGAGGACCGAGAGCCGAAGCAATCTGATCTCCCCACGCCAGGTCGCACGTACAAGAAGTGGCTGCCGCTCGGCCCAAGCCAAAGAAGAGGTGGACCCCTATGTTCTGCTCCTTCCACCAGACGGATACGCACAACACGAAGGATTGTCGAAGTCTTCCCTTCGTGGCTAATCCCGTTCCTAGGAAGGCCGAACGATGGTCACCTCCCACCGACAGGAGACAAAGGACTCATGAAGCTGACCGGACCGGCACCGAGAGGCGACATCAACAGACACCCGATCGGCACCAATCTCCGAGACAGGATAATCGCCGGGCGTCCAGAGAACGGTCACGACCGTCCGCTTGGGAAGAGGAGAATCGAAGCAATATTGCCAGAGGCGAGATCAACGTTATTGCGGGTGGGCCGACCGGAGGAGACTCCAATCGAGCCAGAAAGGCGGGCGTCCGGCAGCTGCAGATCCACGCAGTCGGCTGTAGCCAAGAGCGGGCAAGTGGACCGGAAATCACTTTCGGGCCCGGAGACTTAGAAGGAGTCGAAGTGCCCCACGACGACGCGCTGCTCATTAAAGCGGTAATAGCAAATTACACTATTCACCGCATATTTGTTGACACAGGGAGCTCGGTCAACATCATATTCAAGAAGGCTTTCGATCAACTGCAAATTGATCGAGCCGAGCTGCTTCCCATGACAACCCCGCTCTACGGGTTTACGGGTAACGAAGTCCAGCCGGTCGGACAGATCCGGCTGGCTACCTCGCTGGGAGAGGAGCCGCTCAGGAGGACCAGGACAATAAATTTTGTGGTGGTCGATTCTCCCTCGTCCTACAATGTCATTTTGGGCCGACCAGCGCTCGGCGAATTCCGAGCAGTCATCTCAACCTTCCACCAGAAGATGAAGTTCCCCGTCGAATACAAGGTGGGAGAGGTACGGGGAGATCAGTTAGCAGCTCGGCGGTGTTACATAGAGATGGTCCGAGCAGAATCCAACTCCGCTCGGAAGGCGCCTCGAATCGAGGTAAATGCTATCACTGAAAAGCCACCCGCCTTAATTTACGAGGAAAAAGAGGAGGTGCAGATTCATCCGACCCGATCGGAGGCCACGACTTTTGTTGCCTCTGATCTGGAGGAGAGGCAGAAGGAGGAGCTGATCCAATGCCTCCGGCGAAATCATGATGTATTCGTCTGGTCAACACATGAATTGCCTGGAATCTCGCCGAGCATAGCACAGCATGAGTTGCATGTTCGACCGGACGCTCGGCCGATAAAGCAGAGAAAAAGAGATTTCAGCGCCGAGCAGAACTCCATCATCCGAGCGGAGGTCGAGAAACTACTGGAGGCCGGCCACATACGAGAAGTGCAGTTCCCGAGCTGGCTGGCTAACATAGTATTAGTCTCCAAGCCGGGCGGCAAGTGGAGAGTCTGCATCGACTTTCGAGACTTAAACAAAGCATGCCCCAAGGACTTCTATCCTCTGCCCCGGATAGATCAGCTGGTGGACTCTACGGCAGGCTGCGACTTAATTTGCATGCTTGACGCCTATCAAGGATATCATCAAGTGCCGAAAGTAAGCTTCGTAACAGCCGACGACACATATTGCTATAATGTGATGCCGTTCGGATTGAAGAATGCCGGGGCCACCTATCAACGCTTGATGAACAAAGTGTTCAGGGAGCAGATCGGGCGGAATCTGGAAGTCTATGTGGACGACATTCTTATCAAATCCGTCCGAGCGGCCGATCTCTTCAAGGACATGGAAGAAACCTTCCGAACGCTACGCAAATATGGAGTCAAGTTAAATCCCCAGAAGTGCTTGTTCGGAGCAAAAGGGGGGCGTTTCTTGGGATATATAGTGACCGAGCGGGGAATTGAAGCCAATCCCAGCAAGGTGAAAGCTCTGCAAGACATGCCGCCTCCAAGGAATACAAGGGAAGTGCAACGGTTGACCGGTCGGATAACTGCTTTGTCCAGATTCATCTCCAAAACCGCCGACCGGAGCTTACCATTCTTCAAGATCCTGCGCAAGGCTACTAAGTTCCAGTGGGATGAAGAATGTGACCGAGCATTTGAAGAATTGAAAACATATCTAAATTCTCTGCCTGTACTTGCCAAGCCGATCGGGGGTGAGTCACTTTATATGTATCTGTCGTCAACTGAGCATGCTGTAGGCTCGGCACTTGTGAGGGCGAGCGGCGAAGAGCAGCCGGTGTATTTTCTAAGCCACATTTTAAAAGATGCTGAATCTCGTTACACCGGGCTAGAGAAGTTGGCCTTTGCTTTGGTTCTAGCCGCTCGGCGCCTTCGACCATATTTCTTGGCTCACACCATCATCATTCGGACGAACAGCCCACTAGGAAGAGTGCTGTTGAATCCAGAAGCGTCCGGACGGCTCATCAAGTGGACGACAGAACTAAGTGAATTTGACATCCAATATCAACCCCGCTCGGCGATCAAAGCGCAATCCTTGGCTGATTTTGTGACCGAAGTGCAGAGGCCAGAGCCGGAAGCTCTGTGGAGAATATATGTGGATGGGTCTTCCACTCGGCTCGGAAGTGGAATTGGAATATTGCTGCTCTCACCTCAAGAAGAAAAGATGCACCTATCCGTCCGACTGGATTACAAAGCCACCAACAATGAAGCAGCCTCATAGCCGGATTGCGGGCAGCACGGCATGTGGGAGCCGGTCGGGTGACACTCTATTCGGATTCACAGTTGGCCGCTCAGCAACTTTCTGGTACCTTCGAAATCAACAGCGTTCGGCTTAAGCTCTACGCTGAAGCCTTTGAAAAACTCAAAGCCACTTTCCGAGAGGTCCTTATTCAAAAGATTCCCCTAACGGAGAACCAGGCAGCCGATGAGTTGGCCAAACTAGCAAGTTCTATAACGCCGGTCGCCATTCAGCAATTGAAAAATATCTGGTGGCGCACGTCGACCGGATGGAAGGCCTCACATTTCCAAGCGACTGGAGAACACCCATCATAGAGTTCCTCCGCTCGGGAGCCACACCGGCCGATCGGGATGAAGCCCAGCTGCTCAGGAGGAGGGCCGGTCGGTTCACACTCATCGGCGATCAGCTCTACAAGAATGCTCTCTCTCGCCCGTTGTTGAAGTGTGTGAGCTCGGAAGATTCGGCTTACATCCTCCAAGAGGTACATCAAGGATCGTGCGGAGGACATCCGGGCGGACGATCACTAGCCAAGAAGATTTTGCTAGCTGGATACTTTTGGCCGACCTTACAAATAGATGCCGCTCGGACAGTATCTACATGCCTTTCGTGCCAGAAGTATCACAATTTCTCCCACCGACCGGCAGAGGAGATGAAGGCATCAACCGTCTCATGTCCGTTCGATCAATGGGGAATGGATATCGTGGGTCCATTTCCGATGGCGACCGGGCAAAGGAAATTTTTGCTGGTGGCGGTCGATTATTTCTCCAAGTGAGTGGAGGCCGAGCCACTAGCCAGGATCACCGAGCAGATGGTCAAGAAATTCATCTGGCAATACATCATATGTAGGTTCGGTATACCTCGCCGATTGGTTTCCGATAACGGGCGGCAATTCACAGGGAAAGTGCTGGAAGATTGGTGCAAAAGCTACGGCATCGAGCAACGCTTCACGTCCGTGGCTTACCCCCAAAGCAACGGTCAAGCCGAAGTAGCCAACCGGGAAATTCTCCGTATTCTGCGCGCTCGGCTCGACCACGTGGGAGGACGTTGGCCGGATGAAGTGTCGGGCATTTTATGGGCCATCCGAACAACTCCTAAGGAAGGAACGGGCGTTACACCTTTTCATCTAGTATACGGCGGTGAAGCTGTCATTCCGGTTGAAGTCGACGTCGAGTCCGTCCGGGTCCAGTGTTATGATGAAGGCAACGCCGAGCGGAGAAATATGGAGCTGGATTTGGTTGACGAAGAGCGTGCCAAGGAATCCGTTCGGCTGATGGCATACCGTCAACGGATGAAGCAAAACTACAACCGGCGTGTCATTCCCCGATCATTCCAGGTCGGCGACCTTGTCTGGAAGAAAGTCAAGCCGGTCGGCGACGTCGGCAAGCTTGAGGCTCCGTGGGCAGGTCCCTTTAAAATCATCGAAAAGCTCCGCTCGGGCGCGTATTATTTGGAGGATGAGGACGGTCGGCAGCTAGATAGGCCGTGGAGCGCAAACCACCTCCAGCCTTACCGGGCGGGATGAAAGGTGTACCACTGTAAATCATCCTGTGTATTTTTTTCGACTGAATACTTGAAATGCAGAAATGAAAAATCAAAAGAACAAATATAAGGCATCGTCATCAAGGAACGAAGGCCTCGCGCCGCTCGGCCGGTGGTAAATGGGTCGAGCCAAGCGCTCGAGGAATGAAGGCCCCGTATCGTCCGGTCGGAGGTACTTGCGATGCAGGAAGTAGAAAGATGAAAGCACATTGAGTATTCTCTGCTGAAAGGAGGCCAAGGTCGCTCGACCTGGTAAGGAGTTAGCCTTAAAGGCCGTCTAGCCCAGACGTTAAACCGTAGAGCCGCGCCGACCGGCTATAAATAACCGCGCCATCGAGCACCGACGTTAAAAATCGAGAGACGAGCCGGCGTCTATAAATCCCCGAGCGGAAGATCGACGAGCACCGTCGTTAAACATCGAGAGCCGCGCCGACCGGCTATAAATAACCGCGCCGTCGAGCACCGACGTTAAAAATCGAGAGACGAGCCGGCGTCTATAAATCCCCGAGCGGAAGATCGACGAGCACCGTCGTAAAACATCGAGAGCCGCGCCGACCGGCTATAAATAACCGCGCCGTCGAGCACCGACGTTAAAAATCGAGAGACGAGCCGGCGTCTATAAATCCCCGAGCGGAAGATCGACGAGCACCGTCGTTAAACATCGAGAGCCGCGCCGATCGGCTATAAATAACCGCGCCGTCGAGCACCGACGTTAAAAATCGAGAGACGAGCCGGCGTCTATAAATCCCCGAGCGGAAGATCGACGAGCACCGTCGTTAAAGATCGAGAGCCGCGCCGACCGGCTATAAATAACCGCGTCGTCGAGCACCGACGTTAAAAATCGAGAGACGAGCCGGCGTCTATAAATCCCCGAGCGGAAGACCGACGAGCACCGTCGTTAAAGATCGAGAGCCGCGCCGATCGGCTATAAATAATCGCGCCGACGAGCACCGTCGTTAAACATCGAGAGCCGCGCCAATCGGCTATAAACATCCGCGCCGACGAGCACCGTCGTTAAACATCGAGAGCCGCGCCGATCGGCTATAAACATCCGCGCCGACGAGCACCGTCGTTAAACATCGAGAGCCGCGCCGATCGGCTATAAACATCCGCGCCGACGAGCACCGTCGTTAAAGATCGAGAGCCGCGCCGATCGGCTATAAACATCCGTACCGACGAGCACCATCGTTAAAGATCGAGAGCCGCGCCGATCGGCTATAAACATCAGCGCCGACGAGCACCGTCGTTAAAGATCGAGAGCCGCGCCGACCGGCTATAAATAACCGCGCCGTCGAGCACCGACGTTAAACATCGAGTCGGTCCGGCGACTATAATACCCCAGGCGGATGAACGAATATCAGAATAAGAAACCGCGGAAACTACGAATATTAAAACATTCAGGCCCGATCGGGGGTTGGTCCTTTGATACTTGGCGTTAGCTGAATTCACGTAAGCCAGTTACGTGCAGCGCGAGTAGTCTTCCCCGCTCGAAATTTGTTTAACGGATTAAGCCGATCGGCCGCGTGACGGAGAACGCTTAAGAGCATGACTGACTCTAAGCATAAACGTTAAGCAAACAGAAGAATATTATAGATAATGAGTACGAAGACAAAGGCAAAGGAGCTGCGTTTCATTAGAAGAAAAATTATGCCGACCGGCACATACAAAAAGTTTACATCCGCTGAGCGGATGAAATACAGGAAGTACTTAAAAAGGAACCCGCATCACTCCGGATCCTCAAAATTAAAGAAAGCGTCCGGGATGTCGTCAATCATGGCCGCCAGATCAGGAGGGGGAATGCTCAGGTCAGCAGGAAGGTGCCCCCCCTTCTTAAAATATGCCATTGTGACCTTGACCGCCTCGAGGAAAGTTGAGGAGACGTTGCCACCGAATTTTGTGCCGAACTGCTCCGAGCGGAGGTATTCTTGGCGAGCTGCTGCTAGGCGACTTGACTCTCCCTCCTTATATTGTCTGAGCGCCGCCCGGGAGGCAATCAGCGAATCTTGAAGAACTTTCTGGTCCACCTCCGCTTTGGTGCGTTCAGCTGAGCGCCCATCCCGTTCGGCAGCTAGTTGGGCTTCCAGATTCTTAGACTGCTGATCTAGGGCTCAGACTTCAACTTTCATTTTGTCCAGATCAGCAATCGCCTGCTTCTTCCGGGCAGTAGCGCGTTTGGCATCCGCTTCGCACTTCTTGACTTGGCCCTCTAGCCGAGCTACCTCTGTAGCCAGTTCGGCGGACTTCTTCTGTTCGGCCTCAAGGGTTTGTTTCTCCCGCTCGGCCGATGGACCCCCTGACACTTGGAGTTTCTCCAGGAGATCCTCCAGCTCGGCTAGCCGATGGCTAGTGGCGATTTTCTCAGCCCAGCGCTGTAAGGGAAATAATAAAATGAGGAACCGGACAGTAGCATAGCACAGAAAGAAAAATGAATTTACCTGAGTGGCCTGCTGCATGTTGTTATCGCCGAGCTGCTTAGGCGTCATGAGGGCCACTTGAATCTGGGCGTCCTCGAAGAGCTTGGCGAGCGGACCCGTCAAGGTTATTTCGTGAACAGGGCTCGAGGGCCGATCGGCAGACAGTAAATATTCCTCCGATGGGAATCGGAGGGTAGTCTTGATGGTCGGATGGCCGGACAGTGCTTCTTCAGTCGCGGCCGCCTGATGCGAGGACTCCCCCATGGTGGAAGTTTCGCCCAACCGACGTAAGCGACGATGAGTCCGGGGAGGAGAGCCGGAGGGCTGTGCGGTAGGCGAAGCCACGGGGGTCCCGATCTGTGATGGCGTGCAAGCAGGCGAAGTTACGCCGATCGGCGACTGTGGTGCCCCCTCTTGGGTCGGTGGAAGGCTGGAGTCTCTTCGACGTTTCCGCCGAACCTCCAATGGTGGATCTCCGACCTGGGGGACGCCCAGCTCGGCGGGGGCTGAAGAAACAGGATCCTCCTCAACCTCCGTTGAAGCGGATGGGGCAGCTTCTGTTTCAGGGGCGGACTGCGCCCCCCCCCCCCCCTCTCCTGCATCTGCCGGGCGGCTGGGGATGAGACCCCGCTCGGCGAGCTCTTTTTTGGTGGCTGCTTCAATTTCCACAGACTTTAATTTCAAATGAGCGGTAGCCTTAGAGCGCCACATGACTTCAGCTGCAGTAAAAGAAATTAAAATCAATTAGACAAAAAAGACTAAGAGTAAAGAATCCTTACTCATGCGGAAGGGGAGATTCGCCCGAACGGGAGACAATCCGAAAATATACAACACCCCCTTGAGAAGCAACTGGTCGATCTTGTACCGCTGACTGGACAACCAGTTCGCCGCATGAAGGTAAGCCGGGTTGCTTCTGAATTTGCCGAGCTCCGGCTGAATCGGCACAGCGGTCTGCCATTTGGTTCGGAATGCTGGCCGCTCGGGAAGTCGGATGTAGAAAAACTCCTTCCAGTGTTTGTTGGAGGTCGGCATATTATCAAAAAATCTAAAGCCTATTCTACTTTGGAAGATAAAAGTGCCCGGCTCGGATTATTTAGGGTAGAAAAAGAAGTGGAATATTTTGGGGTCAAGAGGGATACTGTGCAACTTAAAGAGGACGACTACCCCGCTCAGCAGCCTAAAGGAATTCGGCACAAGTTGGCCGAGCGGGATGCGAAAATAGTTACAAACCTCTAAAATAAAGGGATGGGTAGGAAATCTAAGGCCGCCCTGGAATTGGTCTAGAAAAAAACAAATGGTGCCGATCGGGGGGTCATGGGGCCGGTCAGTCGGGTCGGCTACAACTATTTCATAGTTATCGGGAATCCCATACGTCCGAGCAAGGCGCCGAGCACCCTCCTCATCAAACCGACTCTCCATGGTCAGATACCAAGGGCCATGAACACCAACAGCGGGTTCGGAGGAGCTTGCCATCTCGAAGAAGCAAAAAGATAGCGAGGAATCGAAGGAATGGGAGCAAAAGAGGCAAAACAAGTTGGGAAGACCTTGTAAACGAAGGGAGAAGACTCACTGAGAAGGAAACGGACGGAAAGGATCACCGGTGAGATGGTAGCCGCCGAAAAACAAGAACTGGATCGTCGGAGGTCACGGCAGAGGAAGAAGCAGAGGGCAACGCACAAGCGAATATGCGGCGAAGAAAGGAGACGGAGGCTTTATACGGCTGAGGTCGGTCGGCCTCCGCCGTCAGATCCAGGTCACGACAGACAAGGACGCCATCGGGCCGTCCATTTTAAACGGGGGCGTCCCATCGTAAGTGACGCCGCCGCCACACAATGGACGACACGTGGCGCTCTGTCACCAAGCGCAATTAATGCGCCCATACCGCGCACGCTTCGCCTTAATGAAGAGGATTTGCGTGATTTTCGAGAAGATTTAGACAAGCAAACATCCACGTTGAGCGACAAGACAACCATAACTAAGAGCCGAGCGACTGAATTTGGCAAAAGGGCCGAACGACCCCAGGGATATTATGAGCGACTGAAAGGCGGCGACCGCCCGCTCGGACACATAGTCCAGTCAGTCGGACTCACTGCCTCCTTCGACTAGACTTCAAGGGAAGGCAAGTGATCCGGCGGTAAGAATAGGGGGCCCACCCTCTGAAGGGTCCCAGCCTAAGGACGGATGGAAGGCTGGTCAAGCGGGTAATGGTCCGAGCGGAGCTAGAGATAACCCATCCATGGGCTTGGGTTTCCGACGCCAAGGCAGGAGGATCGAAGGGCCGAGCGGGAGCCCGATCGGCTGGGACCGAAGGGCCGAGCGGGTGGTCCGTTCGGCCAAGATAAGGGCGAGGGTACAAAGGTAGCCGAGCGGCCTATGCGCTTGTCTCGGGATATGGGATGTCAGAGAAGGCATGTCTGATGATTAGGCCGTACACAAGATTGCACGATGGAAGATCTCGCCGTCACATCAGGGAGAGGTGGATACAGTAGCAGTATGGCCTCATATATGCTCTTCTGACAGGCCCATACTTGGGTATGGTCTAAAGCAGATGACTGCTTCGATTGACGTGCCTGGGCTCTTTCGATAGTTCTATATAAGGCCTCCATTTCTTCACCGGAGGTACGCGCGTCTGGATCTCTGAAGCCACTTCTTTGCTATTTCCTCGCCTGACTTGAGCGTCGGAGGGCCGTCGCCGGGACACCCCTCCCGGCTCGGTTTTGTTGCAGGTTCGCCGGAGCATCTGAGGATCTAGTAGGGAGCGCCACGTCCCCAGCGTTCGTTGACCACTGGTTCGGACAGGATCAGAGGAGAAGAATAATAGAGTCGTTTTTTTTTTTAAGGCACCTCTACCCCCTCTTTTATAATCATTGGTCTTGACAAATAAGGAAATTTTAATAAAAACTTCCTTAATTCTTTTGCCATGAAAAGGAAAATTTTAATTAATTAAAATTTAATTCCTTTTCTCAATTAGGCCGGCCACTTATTTCCCCAAAACAAGGAGAGTTTTAATTAAAACTTCCTAATTTGTTTCCGAAAATTTATAAAAAATTTCTCCAATAATTTTTCCCTTCACGGTGGATTATAAAAAAGAAATTTTATAAATTAAAATATTTCTTTTAAACATGTGGATAGTTTCCAAAAAGTAAAGTTATCTCTAAAATTAAAATCTCCTTTCAATCTACAAATAAGGAAAGATATCAAATCTTTTCTTAATCTTTTGTAGAAATTAATAAAAGAGATTATTTAATTTTTAAACTCTCTTTTAAATCATGAACATGATTAAAAAAGGAAAGTTTTCTCAAAATTAAAATTTCCTTTCAATCTACAAATAAGGAAAGATTTCAAATCTTTTCTTAATCTTTTGTAGAAAGCTATAAAAGGAAATATTTAAATTTTAAACTCTCTTTTAAAACCATGATATCCACATAAGAAATAATTTTAATTTAAAAATAAATTCCATTTTAATATGGCCGGCCAATCAAGCTTGGGCTCCAAGCTATGGGTGACCAATTAACTTGGCTCAACCTTTGGGTCTTGGCCAGCCCTAGCTTGGGTTCCAAGCTAGCTTGGCCGACCACTAAAGAGTGGGTAAGAAGGTGGATATGTGATGAGTATAAATCTCTATATACAAGAGGCTACGATAGGGACCGAGAGGAGGAATTGGTTTTGGTCTCCCGATGAAATTAAGCTTCCCGTGTTCGCCCCGAACACACAAATTAACTTCATCAATAATAATTCATACCACTAAAGAATTATTATTGAACTACCGCACCAATCCCAAATTACATTTTTGGGCTCCTTCTTATTATGAGTGTGTTAGTCTCCCTGTGTTTAAGATGTCGAATGCCCACTAATTAAATGAGTTACTGACAACTCACTTAATTAATATCTTAGTCCAAGAGTAGTACCACTCAATCTTATCGTCATGTCGGACTAAGTCCACCTGCAGGGTTTAACATGACAATCCTTATGAGCTCCTCTTGGGGACGTTATCAACCTAGATCATTAGGACACAGTTTCCTTCTATAATCAACAACACACACTATAAGTGATATCATTTCACAACTTATCGGGCTTATTGATTTATCGAACTAAATCTCACCCATTGATAAATTAAAGAAATAAATATCAAATATATGTGCTTGTTATTATATTAGGATTAAGAGCACACACTTCCATAATAACTGAGGTCTTTGTTCTTTTATAAAGTCAGTATAAAAAGAAACGACCTCTAATGCTCCTACTCAATACACTCTAAGTGTACTAGTGTAATTATATAGTTAAAATAAACTAATATCTAATTACACTACGACCTTCCAATGGTTTGTTCCTTTTCATTTTGGTCGTGAGCTACTGTTTATGATTTATAAGGTGCTGATAATATGATCCTCTGTGTGTGACACAACACACCATGTTATCTACAATATAAATTAATTGAACAATCTACATTTATCATAAATGTAGACATTTGACCAATGTGATTCTTATTTCTAGATAAATGTTTATTCCAAAAGATAGGCTTTTAGTATACATCCTAACAAGGTAGATGGGCCCTGTTGTATGCCGATCGACCATCACTTGGGGGTACCTACCAACCCAACCTTGGGGCTTACCTTTAACGACTCAATCATCACTTAGTCACTTGATCATAAAGAATTAAACAAAATGCGCAACCGACCCTCATCCCGGACCTGCTGAAGTCGCAAGTCGGATGCTTGGCTAGCAGGACACCTGCCTACCCCAGGTTGAGACCCAAGGTTCAGCAGAGCGGGAGACCCGATCAGCCGCTCACATCTGTCTGGCCATGCGACCCATTTGGGCAGGCCCACCCATTGTTGACTTATTCTTGACTTTGACCGTCATGTTCGTCAGTCTTCTCAATTATTGGAGGGTCCGTATTTATTGTTGCATCAACATGTAATTCAGTTTTTCATGAGCGGATGAAACATATTGAAATTGATTGTCACATTTCTCGTCATTATTTTTAGATTGACACCACTACATTATCTTTGTTCTTTCAAATCTATAAATTGCTAATATGTTTATCAAGACACATTTCGCTCCACGTTTTCTTTTCTTATCTAATAAATTTTCAATTCTTCTAGCTATATATTGTGAGTTTGAGGGGATGTTAAATTATATTTATTTATTTACAGTTTTTATAATTTATGGATTCTGAATAGCTATACTGACTTAAACCTAATAAGATATTAATTACTATCCCAGAAAAGATAAGTAATGGGGTATGAATTTGTAAACCTCCTAGGCCAATATAAATACCGATCTGCTATATGTAAAAGAGTAGCATTCATGAAGTTAATACCGATCATTACATTAAGCAAACACAAACTTTGACATAATAAATTGTAGCATACACACTCCAACTTTAGTTTATGATGCATCCTACTTTCTCCGTAGACAGAGAAATTGTTCTGGAAGAAATTCACATGTCATGGTAAGCATCCTCGCACAACAGATTAACTATAATGATAGTTTGCAGAGCATTCCAGCTGGTTTAGACAACAAGCAGTACAGACATGATGCTTTGAGAAAGCAAACTCATCGAGGCGAGTATGGTCGTTGGTGCATCATCTCTTTCTCTGAGCTGTAACTAGTAGAAGTACCTTGATTTCTTTGGTCCACCAATTCTGTTGAAGGATCAAATGCATCACTTAGGTTTGTCTCAGTTCCTTCATTGTCTTCTGCAAAAGAAGGTAGCCTCTTTTTCGTCATTCTTATCCTTCTCAGCCCTTGCAATTTGTACTCAACTTCTTTCATCGTAGGTCTCTCCGCTCCCTTCAACCTCAAACACATTTCTATCATCTGCATTATTTCCAAAAGCTCTTCTTTGTTTCCTTCTTTCAAAACACGATCCTCCACAACATCAAGAGCATGGTTTTCTCTCATTGCTTGAAGAAACTGCTTTGATAGGTTCACCTCATCACCATGCTCGTTTGAGTAAATAGGAGCTTTTCCTGTCAAAAGTTCTAGGAGAATGACTCCAAAACTATAGACATCGCTCTTTTCTGTCAACTCACTTGTTTGATAATACTCAGGATCCAAGTATCCGAAGGTGCCTTGTACAGCAGTGACTACATAATTTTGATCAAGTGGAATAAATCTTGAAGCTCCAAAATCAGATACTTTCGCAACCAAATTATCATCTAGAAGAATATTTGACGATTTAACATCTCTATGAAAAATAGACATAGAAACATCTGAGTGTAAGTAGGCAAGTGAGCCCGCAACTTCTATAGCAATCCTCAAGCTATCATCCCATGATAATTTAGATTGTCCATTGGGAACATGGAGATGATGTGATAGGGTGTCATTTGAAATAAATTCATAGATCAGTAAGGGGATTTCAGTCTCTAGGCAACATCCAAAAAGCTTTAATATGTGCCTATGATTAATTTGAGAAAGAATTGCTACCTCATTAATGAATTGCTCTATCTCACTTTTTTTCAAATTTGTGGATTTTTTTATGGCAACAACTCGTTGATCTGATAAAATTCCTTTGTAAACTACCCCATGCCCTCCACGACCAATCATGCGAGTTTCATCAAAATTGTTTGTTGCTTTTTCTATCTCTTCCAGTGGAAATAATTTAGTTCTCTCAGCATCATGTTCGCTTGTAGAGATCAGTTGTTGCAGCAATAAACCATGATTCTGGTGAAAGTTCTTTTCTCTTATTTGCTTTTGCATTCTTTCCTTCCATTTCTTTTTTAGGATGACCAACATTACACACAAGATTAGTAGGCACACATTGCCTGCAGCAGCGATGATGAGAGCTGTACCATATACAAGAAAATTATTTCGTGTTGGTGATACCTATTATGAACTACATGTTATAACACAGTCAACCTTTGTATCTTTTAATAGTGTTATGCTAACTTTTAGTAGCGTTGTACTTTTGTTTTTATTTTTCTTTTTTGGCACAATTGATTTAATCACATAGTCTATATATGTTTAACCAAACCTAACATCTCATTCTCAAGTTTCAAGGACTTACCTAGCATAAGAGTTCTCTTCTTGGTATGAGGGATGCAGCCTCCGATCTTTGGATCACCATATGTTCCAGGTTTACATGTGCAATTGTAACTACCCTCTGTATTTGTACAAGTTCCCATGCAATTATATTCCTTAGGATTTTGGCACTCATCGATATCTAAAGAATAACAAAAACATAGGTGAGATAATTATGCACACCAATACCATAAAAAATAGAGGGACCTGTAATCAAAGTGATTTTACATGAAACCAATTAATAAAACTTATTTGGCAATAGAGTTATAATTTATGTTTTGCACTTGTAGCTATTTTTTCCCCAAAAGTTTACAGAAATTTGAAGATAGAAGCCTTATTTAGCTAGAAAAATTTTACTCACCTTGTCTAGTTAAGACATCAAAATCTCTTCTAAACCTTTTTTTAAATGGTGGATGAAATCCCTCAACCCTATGCTGTAGATTTTGAACCTAAGTATTAAAGTTTCTAGATTGCAATATATATGTTGAGAATGGTCATATGTACTTATATTCTAGTGAATTGATGTAGTTGATGAGCAAGAAAATAAATGTAATTCGTCTTCCTTTTGATATTTTTTGTTACCATATTCTGCTTCTTTCCACCTTTCTTTCTGGTTATTTCTTTGTTTGGATAAAATGTTGTTGGTTTTTGTTTGTCAATCTTGTTTCTTGGTTTATAATTTACTTGAATATTATAAAGAATGCCCTTATTTATGTAATGCACTTGTAGTAGAGTATTTTATGGTCCTAATTGCATAGTTCAAATTGAGTTGTACTCAGAGATCATTTTCCTGCAGTTTCTTCAAGTAATGATAATGCTGCAAAAGTCAAGTTTGATGGAGTAGAAAGAGTATTAGAGACGAATGAAAATAATTGTTTTTCATAAAATTTAAATGATAATTATTTTTTCATAAAATAATTGATTTTATTTTCTATAAAAGTTGTGCGATTTTAAAGACATTTGTAATTGTCTCAATAAAAAGTTTTAGAGACAAATAATTAATTATCTTTAAAAGTGAATATATTTTAGAGACGGTTATAATTATTTATAAAGTTTTTTAGTAATGATTAAATAATTATTTCTATGAATTATTAACTTCTTAAGACAATTATAATTATTTTATAATTGTAATTGTGTGTATCTATTTTAAGGAATTATCTTTAGTAAATTACCAAATCAGGTAGATGAAATTTCGAAATTCTCAAATCATGTACCTAAGTTTTAAATTTACTAATTTGTGTATCCCTTCACATTTATTCTCATAGATTGTTACAGTGTGACAATCAAATCAGGATATTGTTCAGGAATACAATAAGGTCCTTAATCGATTGCTACATTGTAGCAATTGATTAAAAAAATTATTTTATATTTAAAAAATTATTGCTCTCAAAAGAATATGTCAAATTGATATTTGTATATGTATGGATATAATCAGGAGAACTAGACGAACATATAAGATTTGGTTTTATGTCATTTAGAGCTTTCTAGGTCCATTAGTCAGTTTCGACTGAAATCAACTGATAGATCTGGAGAACTTAAAATGACATGGAGCCATATCTTATTTGTTCGTTTGTTCTCTTGATTATATTTATGTCCTCAAATATCAATTTGATACACTATATTAATAGCAATGATTTTTTGAATACGAATTAGATTTTTTAAATATATTCATGTTTACAAAATCACTGCTCTCATATTGTGTGTCGAAATGATGTTTGAGGGAATGTGTCTCATGTGGTCAAAAGTGGTGCTGAGTTGTCAGTTAAAGTCAATGTGAGTTAGACATGACCTAAAGAGTTTCGGACCCAACCTATATGAGATTCGGGTATGATCGAACTGACTTGGCACACACATTCCAAAGATTCGTGTCTGATCAAGGGCAAGTCATATATTATGTCTCGGGCTCAACCGTCGATATTGCCCTCGGCTCAGTCTCAGATCCCGGCATCCTCCATGTTTTGGTCGTCGACATCGCTCCCGGCTCAGCTTCAGATTCTAACATCATCCAGATCTCAATCATAGATCCCGATACCACCTGGCCTTGTCTCGGTTTGTCATTTACATCCTCCATGTCTCGACCTCAGCTACTGTCATCGCCTCATCTAACCTAAGATCTTGACATCATTCAAGCTTCAGTCTCAATCGCTCGCGTCGTCCATCCTTCGACCTCAACTTCGTTTACTCTTAAGGTCACTCTACATCATCGTCATTTCCTCATCTCCTTAACCTCGGATCAGGCTCATACCCTACGTGGCCTGCTATAATCATCTCCTTAACGAGATCATTTCTCCGTAAATATTCCAGAACATGTGGCACCGGATGAATGGAGAAATAGTTAAGGAGTTATCAGATCTGGTCCCCTCACTTGTGTATTCGAGAATGATGAAAGAGAACGCAACGCCACATCTGACATGGATATGCTCTTTTTCCAACTATATAAACATTAGAGAAGGCAATTGCAAAGGATTCCCTATTCTGAACTCCCCCTTTGACTCCATTAGGTCTTGTCCTTCTTCTCTATCTTCTTCCTTCGACTTTCATACCTCAAGCAAATCCTAACTTGAGCGTCGGAGTGACATGCCAGGATCTCCTCGACGCTAGTCTAACTCTCTATTGAAGTGCATTTCAAGTTCTCATCCTCTTCACCAATGACCTCCGGAGACTGATGGCTTGACCATCTATGGTATTTGGAGGCGGGTACCTTGACTTATCTTTTAGATATGTCATTTGATATACATAGTAATTTTTAACAAGTAGTAATGATTATGTTTTATATCTGCATCAGTTTGTCACTACCAGATATCTGTTACATGCTTGCTTTGCTTACCTGTTTTGCATTTCATTTTAGTACCCACCTGATTATATATGCTTATAAAGGTAGTGACATAGCCATGTCTTATTATGTTTAGGACCTAGGTTTTTATACCTTATCTGATCTGTGTACCTAGACTATTGATTGGATCTATTTATCCTATGGTACACATTATGTAGAGATGGATAGGATCAAGATATTTTCATGCTTAGTGTCATGCACCATCTCGCATGATTGCATGTTGTGCGATAGTCGGCTCCATTATTGTTGAGAACATCGCCAGTTACATAAATCTGCACACGCCACCACTCATGGGTTAGTGGTATGTCAGGCAGGGTGTGTGGCAGTTCTGCAGTTAGGCTCGGCTGATCCGGTGACTCAGTGTGGTAGCCGGAAGACAATTCTGCTCTGTTAGGCTCCGCTGGTCTGGAGACGCAGCGTGGTAGTCGACAGACAGTTTTGCTCTGTTTGGCTCCGTTAGTCCGCTCATGGGTAGTGTGACGTAGCATGGTAGCCGACAGAAATCCCTCCTCTGGACTAACTCAGGGAAATGAGAGCATTGAGCTCCCCCACTTATGATTTGGGGTAGGAGGATAGGTGTACTTCGACAGTATCTCGTCCACTCGGTCACTCAGGAGCAGTGATGGCAGAGTGCACGGTTGTCACAGCCCTAACCACTCGGTCTCACCATCGTGTGTGAGACGACTGACTGGCAGTAGGGGTAACCAGGACATGTCATTGGCATCATACGCATTGATGCATTTATTGCTTGTGTTTGCTGCACTTATATGCTGCATATTTGGTGGATGCATATGTTTGACATGCATACTGGATGAGGTTGAGGATGAGATGTGGGCAGCGTCGGTTACATGATGCGGATACTTGGGTTTGTACTGCTGACAGACAGATTACAGATATCACTGAGATGCACACGACATAGCGCAGGGGCGGACGTGACCAGATACATGGAGGTGGAGCGCTATGATATTGACACTTTGTTACCATCCTCATGAGCGAGTGCCTTGGAGTATGCGACGGATCTGGGTGGATGACATTGCTTGTATGTGGGCGGATGGTATAGTGATGGCATATGTGACCGGAGGTATTTAGAGAGTTTGGTGCAGTGAGAGTACACGATACTCTCACTACATGCATATGGACTTTTACAGTCCACACCCATGCGAGGATGGATGTATTTTGAGAGGTTGGTACAGTGAGAGTACATGACATGTATATGAGCTTCAAAGTCCATACCTCAGATTGCCAGCAGGATCTGACACTTCGTCAGAACCGACTGGATATCCTAGGTCATGTAGATTGTACACCTTTTCTTGATAATATATAATTTACTTTTCATCAAAAAAAAAAAAGGGTTGCATTAGCTGCAACACTGTGGGATGCCTTTGCAATTAATGAGGTAAGGTGTGCTCGCGACTTGAGGAGGATACTATATATCACCCATTAATGCGACGGAACAATGTTCCAATCATAAGGCTAATACACGATCTCACACGTTTATTAAATGTGACACCTTATCTCTAGACGATCAAGACCTGGTCAACTGTCCCATTGAAATGATGATACCTCAACTCAGCATTCTAGAAAGGTAAGTTTGGTAAGCAGACGATAATTCAGTAAAGTCTAGCAAATCAAATTACCTTCTTTTGATTAGACTTGAAGGAGAGACTTGTGGTGTGACGAAATCCTATAACCCCCATGTGTCCCATGTGGCCAAAAGTCATGTTGATTCATCAGTCAAGGTTAGTTAGACATGACCCAAAGGGGTTCGAATCCAGCCTGGATGAGATTCGGGTCTGATCGAACCTCCTTGACAAACTCATCCCAAAGATTTGAGTTTGATAAAGGGCAAGTCAGATATTATGTCTCGGCCTCAGCCGCCGACATCGCCCCTGACTCAACCTCAAATCTTGGCATCATCCAGGCATCGCCCTAGCTCAGCCTAAGATCCTGCTATTATCCAGACCTATATCCATTGTTGGCTTCAACCATCCTTCAACCTCGACTTTGTCTGCTCTCAAGGTCATTTTGCATCAACATCATTTCCTCATTTGCTCACCTTTGAATCGGGCCTGATATGGATGTATCTCAGGGGCCCTAAGGGAATTAGAGAGAGGGAGGAGGGAAATTGGGTTAATTCACTATTAGGGCTTTTAGAAGGGGGCTCGGCTTGTTGGAAAAAGGAGAAAGGGGGGGCGGGAGTTGTGTTTTTTCTTTGCTGTTGCTGCCATCTCTTCCAGAGGACCCACGAAAGCAACCAAGGAGGGAGGCCACCGCCATCGTTTTCTCCCTCGTAGCCAAGGAGGCCACTTGCTTCCTCCCTCTCACCCTCCTCTTCTTGGAGTCTTCTGTGCCGCCGCCACAAACAAGGGGGCTCCGCCGCCACCAAGGACGAGAGGAGGTTTTTCTACCGCCAACACTAGATTCTCCCGCTGGAGCCGTCGCCACGAACAGAGGAGGATTTCTGCGTTGTTACGCTTCTGCAAGTGCATAGATTTATCGTCAGTAATAAAGATTATCGATCCCATGAGGACTGGTTATAAGCACTAGTGATGACACACTTAGGATTAGCTACACTATCTATGGTTGTAAGTAATTTAAGAAAAGATATTAGAAAGCGGAAATGAGAACTAGCAACGAGAAGAAATCAACCTGGTTAATGAAGAGTTCTACGAGTTCGGTTTCATTGTGGTGGTATTGATGTATCACATTCTATCCTATACTCATTGTCCATCAGCATGTATTCGCCAGAAGCTAAAGCAACTATCCTTAAGTCCTAAACAAAGACGATCCCTATGAAATCATGTTACGGTTAACCCTATCACTAGAGCGCCTCGATAGATCACAAGGACACAACTCTAATTGATGTTATCAAAGATAGAATTAAGGAGCTTAGTTTGGTCTCTTACTTCATTGTGGAGGAGTTGCCTCTCCTTTCAAGGAAGTACCCTAGATGTCCATGAACGGATTACCCCTGTCACTAGGGCCCCTCGGGTGTACAATCTAAGGTATTTCCTCTACGAGATTGGCAATTCCTATACAATCAATCAACACGACATAGAGATCGAGTAGTCAAAATAAAGCAAGTGAAATCATCCAATGAATATAAGCATAATATGACTCTTACATCAAAACCAATCCACAATTACTCCCTCATCCCAGAACAATGACTCTACTCCATAGACGCCGGAGAAAAATCCGAAGACATGATGTATTTAAACATACAAATTCTCAAACACGAAGAGAGAAAGAAGAAGTATGCTTATCCAACGACGACAAGTGATCTTCGGATCTAATCCTTTGCTTTTGGAGTTGATGTGGTGATGAAAGATCGCTGGACCGATGTCCTGGACAGCGTGGAATGGTACCAGAGTGATTCTCCTGTTGACGGCCCACTTCCCGACTCTCCCCTCCGAGGAAAAGGGGTTAAAACCCTTTTATAGGCTAGGGTGCGGCGCGGCGAAGCGGCATGGCCATGCCCTTTCTTGGCTCTGGGTGCACTACACGGCTGTGCCAATTGGCATGGTCGTGTGATCCTGAGACTCGGCTCTGGGGGCACAGGCGTGTACTGCCTGGTTGCGGTCATGAGGGGCACAGTCGTGCAAGTATGCACGCCCATGCTCTGATCTGCCTCTGGGTTGGCCGCACGGCCGTTCAAGGGTTGCATGGTCGTGCACTTCTCCTCTCCTGTTTGGCCACACGGTCGTGCAAGGTTTGCACGGTCGAGTTCTCTCGCTCGCTCCGGTGCATCGACAATCATTGTTTTCGCTCTAAAAGTTGTTCTTGTCAATACAAAACCAAACAAAGAGCAGATATCTGTGCAAAAGAATATATATGATGAATACATGATAAAAGAGACTATCATACAAAGAATATGTATGCATAAAGCAAGTGAATGTGCGTAAAAATATGTATAAACTATCATAATATTTACGCACATCATGCGTCTCTCGCCGCCACCAGCGAGTGACGCCAGCTAGTGGCGATTGTCTTCGAGTCGTCTCCTTCCTTCCTCCAACCTTCTTGACGCAGACCTCGTCGATCAACACCGCCACCATCGTTTTCCTCTCCACGCCTGCAACCTTACACACGCCTCCACTCCTCTGCATGTAGCCATTGTCGAAGCCAACAGCTGCCTCCCACCTTTTTCTCCTCTCTCTCCCTCACCTCTCACCGGCGGGCGTCTCCGGTCGCTCCTTCTCCTCACCCACGCGACCTCGTCGCCAACGCCGTCGCCGCTTCCTCTCGCGATGCCGTAGTCATCGCCTCTCCACCTAGGACATCGCTGCCTCCGTCTCCCTTTCTCTACGTCAACACCCTCGCGAGCAGTCTCCTCTTCCCTTTCCTCTCACCGGCAGCCTAAGCGAGCAACCCAGCATCAATGTAGTCTTCAGCATTGGGGCCGCTACCACTGTCTCCTAGCGTGGGCAACCTCCAACGCCATAGCCCCTTCACCGGTTTCATTCCCTTATGGCTGCCACCTCCAGTAACCGCAGGTAGACCCATGGCTTCGGCCAACCTCACAGCATCACTGTCGCTTCCTGCATCCCCATCGTCAGATCCGATCATCCGGCGCCCTTGCCCTTAGGTCTGGCGTTGATCCAGCCCCCGATCAGTGTAGTCATGTGCTGTTGATGCGATACCACCTCCCCCGAACTACTACCATTGGGCACCTCGCTAATGTGTGCCAGTTCCGTGCCAATGTAGCGTTCCAGCCTTCGTGACGTTATTATTATATCCCGGCCTACGTGCCGCTATTATTTCCTAGTCTGCGTGCCGCTATTATCTCCCGGCCTGCATGTTGCTATTATCTCCCGGTCTGCGTGTCATCTTTCGGATCCAGGTTAAATTCGGCTCCGTGCCACCAAACACAGCTCAACATCCGACTCCCGTTCACCTGCTCTTCCGGGTCATGACAACTCGAGTAGCGTCTCATCTGAGGACGCCCTTGGGCCAGGGTACGCTCTCCATTCATGTTCTACACGCATTTCATTATTTTATGTCATTATCTATTACTTATATACTCATTGGATCTGCCTCGAGTATCGGGGTACCAAAGATCGGGGCGACCCGGTCGCTGGCTGTAGGTAGCATTGACTAGAGGACTTCTGATGACTTGGTCAATATAGAAGTCATCTCAGCATACCCCCCTCCGGGACATCGTGATTCGATCAACATTCCATCCACCTCACCCAGCAATCTATCTGACTCAGATTCCGGATATGATCAATTTGGTGTCATCTGTGGGAATCTTCTCCACCTATTCTGGAATGTGAAGATGGGAGACGTCGGGGGGTTTTCTGCCATTATCACAGCCCCAGAGGATCCTGACAAACATACTATCTTCTCCCTCTCTCCACGGATATTCGGGAGTTCAGGGATTGAGTTGGAGCTTCAGTTGGCCGATAGGTTAGTTTTTTCATTATATTTTTTCCTTGACTCCATAGGTATTCGAGAGTCAAGGGACTGATAAAAACCCTCAGCCGGTTGGCACGACTCCTTTATCAGGTACGTTACGGGCTCTACTCCCTTTTTACGGTTATAGGATCTGTTATAGCTCCCTGATAAAAGAGTAAGATCCTAGTTCCTTGACCAAAGACTAGGGCCTTCGATCTTTGATCGGACATTAGGGGCCCAACTCCCCTATCAGATATTAGGGGCACAACTCCCCTATCAGACACTAGAGACACAGCTTCCCGATCAGTGACTCGTAGTGCAACTTCCCGATCAGGATCTAGGGGTCTTACTCTTTGATTACATGCTAGGGGTCTTACTCTCCGATCAGGGACTAGGGGCTTAGCTCCCCAGTCAGGTGTGTTATAGGCTCTGCACCCTTCACCATGGGGCTCTACATCCTCTTACTATTATAGGCACTGCACTCTATTACTACTATATACTCTGCACCCTCCATCAATGGGGTTTTGCATTCTCTTACGTGTACAGACTCTGCTCCCTTCACCCATGGTGCTCTACTTCCTTCTATTGCTACGGACTTTGCTCCCTTATATTGCCATGGGCTTCACTCCTTTTGACGATCAAGGCTCAGATTATTATCTTCTCCCCTCGCTCCACGGGTATTCGGGAGTTGAGGGATCGAGACAGATCCTCAGCCAGTCGACATCACTTTGCGATCAGGTATGACAAAGGCTCTGCTCCCTCATATTGTTATAGGCTCCACTTTATGGACTTCAGGATTAACTTCCCCAGTTCGAGGTTAAGCGGTCTTCACTGGTCTCGGACCAACTTATCAGATCCCTTATCTCCCCCGTTCGGGGTGAGCGGTCTGCACTAGTCTCAGACCAGCTTATTGGATCCCTTATCTTCCTTATTCGGAGGCGAGCGGTTTGTAGTGGTCTCGGACCAGCTTATCAGATCTCTTATCTCCCCTATTCAGGGTCGAGCTGTCATCACCGGTCTTGAACCGGAGTATCGCCATCGGTCTCGGACCGGAATATCGCCATTGGTCTCGGACCGGAGTATCGCCACCGGTCTCGGACCGAAGTATCGCCACCGGTCTCAGACCGGAGTATTGTCACTGGTCTCGGACCGGAGTATCGCCACCGGTCTCAGACCGGAGTATCGCCAACGACCTCCCGGTCGGGCTCCAGACTCTCGTCCTAGTGCAAGTTATAAGTGAGCATGTTCTCATGACCAACGACCTCTCGGTCGGGCTCCAGACTCTCGCCCCAGCACGAGTTATAAGTGAGCATTCTCTCACGCCTCCAGACTCTCGCTCTAATGCGAGTTATAAGTGGGCATGCTCTCACGCCCAACGACCTCTCGGTCGGGATTCCAGACTCTCGCCCCAACACGTTATAAGTGAGCATGCTCTCACGACCAACAACCTCCCAGTTGGATTCCAGACCCTCTCCCCAGCGTGAGTTATAAGCGAGCATGCTCTCACGACCAACGACCTCCCGGTCGGGCTCCAGACTCTCACCCCAACGCGAGTTATAAGCGAGTATGTTCTCGCGACCAACGACCTCTTGTCGGGCTCCAGACTCTCGCCTGAGCACGAGTTATAAGTGAGCATGCTCTCACGACCAACGACCTCTGGTCGGGCTCCAGACTCTCGCCTGAGCACGAGTTATAAGTGAGCATGCTCTCACGACCAACGACCTCCCGCTCTGTGTTTCAAACTCTCGCCCTAGTGCAAGTTATAAGCGAGTAGGGCTCTCGCGCACAACTAGTCGGTCAGGTTTCCCTCCTAGTTGGTGTCAGGCACTCACTTCACTTGCCGCTGTACCCAGCACTCACCATTCGCATTTCACTCGCCGCTCTGCCCAACACTCATCACACTCACTTCACTCGCTACTCTGCCTTGCACTCACCATTTGTGTTTTGCTCACCGTTGTTGCTCGATCGACGCTCATCTCACTTGCTGCATTGCTTGACACTCGCGTCTCACTCGCTACTCGGCTCACGAGCTTTTGCGCCCACTCAGATCCCCGGTTGTGCCCCCTCTTGTATTCACCTTTGATGAG
Source organism: Zingiber officinale (assembly GCF_018446385.1). Lineage (NCBI taxonomy): Eukaryota > Viridiplantae > Streptophyta > Magnoliopsida > Zingiberales > Zingiberaceae > Zingiber > Zingiber officinale. The sequence continues at coordinate 5,118,508 of NC_056000.1, read as the reverse complement.
CTTCGCGCCCACTCAAGGTATTGACATTGCGCCTTTCAATCTCTTGGGACCCGCTCTTGCTTGATTCACGAGCTCTGCTCCTTCTCGGCTCAAGGGCTCTGCTCACGTTCGCCTTCGATTTTATAGGCTTTACACCCACTCCGCTCACGGGATACACTTCCGGTCACGGGATCCGCTTCCATTCATGAGATTCGCTTTCGTTCGCCATCGACCTCTTAGCTAGACCTACTTGGCATTCTCCCTATTGCTTGGTCAGCATTTTTCGATCATCCAGTCGTGGTTTATTGTTACCCGGTCGACATTTTTCGATCGCCCGGTCTCAGGTTATTGTCTCTCGGTTGACATTTTCTCAGTCACGCGGTCTATACCGTGCACCTATCGTCTTTCCACTTGCTCGACATTCTCTCGATCATCCGGTCGACATTCTCGTCGTCACCCATTCGACACTGTTTGGTCATTCGCTTTACATCGCACAACATTTTTCATTCGCTCGCTCGACATTTGCCCTATCGTCAGTTCGGCATTTGCTCAATTGCCAACTTGGCATCCGCTCGGCATTATTGTTTGTCGTTCAGTCAGCACTTGTCCTACTCATCGCTCGACTCATTGGTTTCACGCTCGCTCGGCTCATGACTTTTTATCCCATGCGCCTTTGATTTCACGAGTTACGCTCCCACTCAGTTGTTGGGTTCCATACCCGCTCAGCTCATGGGTTTTGCTCGTGTTTATTTTTGATTCCACGAGCTACGCTCCTGCTCAGTTGTCGAGTTCCATGCCCTCTCGACTCATGGATTTTGCTCCTATTTATTTTTGATTTCATGAACTATGCTCTCGCTTAGTTTTCGAGTTCCACGCCCACTCGACATCGTGCGACATTCTCTCAATTTCCTAGTCGGCATCAGGATTTGCTCTGCATCTTGTTCGGATTCGCTTGGTTGCTCGCTGTCCACTCGCTCAGCATTCTCTCTATTACCCGGTAGACACTTTTCTGTCGCTTGGTTGCATTTTACGGCCACTCGGTCGACACTTTAGTCACTCAGTTGTGGTTTATTATCACTCGGTTGCGCGCTCGGCACGACTCTCCTAGCATCTCTCTACCCGATTAACGTTCTCTCAATTTTCCAGTCGACCTTTTCTCGGTCACGTGCTTGGTTTCACTTGCCCGTTCTCATTCCACCCGCTCAGCATTCTCTCTATTACCCGGTCGACACTTTCCAATCGCTTGGTTGCATTTGATGGCCACTAGGTCGACACTTTTCGGTCGCTCAGTCGTGGTTTATTGTCGCTCGGTTGCGCGTTCGACACCGCTCGCCTGGTATCTCTCTACCCGATTGGCGTTCTCGTGATTTTCCAGTCAACTTTTTCTCTGTCGCGCGCTCGGCTTCGCTCACCCGTTCTCATTCCACCCGATCAACATTATTTTTGTTGCCTAGTCGATATTTTTCTCAGTAGCACGTTGGACATCGCTCGCCCATTGACTTTCGACCCTCTCGGTATTTTCTCTATTGCCCAGTCGATATTTTTCGGTCGCTCGGTCGCGGTAACTGTTGCCCGATCGATATTTTTATCGGTCGTGCGCTCGATATCGCTCGCATATCAACTTTCTGTAGGACCGTTGCGGACAGCTAGAAGGGGGGTTGGATAGCCCTGTAAATACAAAAAACAAAAACCAACCCTTCTCGAACTCTTAAGCTAACACTTGTATAAATAGATAAACAGAAAATAACTCAGAAAAGTAAAAGGCACACCGAGATTTACTTGGTTACAACCGAGGAGGTTGTTAATCCAAGGAAAGCGTAGCACTAGTATCTCCTTTTAGGCGGAGAAGCCTTTTACAGCAATGAAGCGCACAAAAGAAGTTAAACTACAAAAAAAGCTCACAAGTGTAGAAAGAATGCTTGAGTTCTGAATTGATGAAAAGCTTCTGGACCAAGGCTATATTTATAGCCTTGGTCGAGGCGCCCCGAAGGGTTCCGGGCGCCCTGGGGATAAACTTTATCCCCCAACGTTCAGATCGAGTCAAAACTCGATCTGGTTAAAAGTCAACTCCGGGCGCCTCGGTACGGTCCGGGCGCCCCGGTACGCTCCGAGGGCCCGGGCGAGAAAGTCAACCCCGTTGACTTTTTTCAGCCCGGGTCTTCTGCTCCGGTTTCGTTCGCCTCCGACCAAGTCTTCAACTCGCTTGGGTGATCTCTGTCATCCGAAATAGGACTCACCCGAACCCAACCTCCGATCTTCTTGAGCAGGCTTCCGCTCCGGCTTCTCGTCCCTAGGAATCGCTGCGTGATTCCTTCTCGTCCACCAGCGTACTCATCCGCAATCTTCGTCCCTCAGTCTCACTCTGTGCCGACCTTCTAGCTGCGTCTCTTGCTCCTCAAGCAATCTTCCGCTCCGACTTCTTATCCCTCAGAACCACCGCACGCTTCCTTCTCGTCCGCCGGTGTACTCTTCCGCAGCGCCTCGTCCCTCGAGCGCACCGCGTGCCATCCTTCTCGCTAGCTGCGTCTTCTGCTCGACTACCTGTGCTCATAAGCTTCTGCACACTTAGACACAAGGTTAGAAAAACACAGGACCTAACTTGACTTGTTGATCACACCAAAACAACCTTGGGGTTCCAACAATCTTCCCCTTTTTGATGTGAGCAACTCAAGTTAAGTTAGGGTAAAATAGACATGAAAATAAACTAACTAAATTTTGCAATTAAGTGCAAAAAGATAGAAAAGTTAATTTTGTCTACCTCCCCTAGACTTATACTTTTTCTTCTTCCCTTTTGATCATATAAAAATTGGGGTTCCAAAAAATTTAAGGGTTAAAAAACTTCCTAAATAAATAAATTCTAAGTTAGAGAATTTGCAAAAAAAATATTTCTAACTTAAATTTAAAATTTTCCAAAAAAAATTTACGCATGAAATTTTTTTTCTAAGTATAAAGATATTATTTGAAAAAAAAATCTAACTTAAAAAAAAATAAGTAACAAATTTAAGTAAGAAAATTTTCTAAAAGAAATTCTAAGTAAAAAATTTGAAAGAAAAATGTTTAAAAGACTTTTTAAAGCATTATTAAATTTTCACTTTAATGTTTTTATCAGAAAGTTAATTAAACATTTTTAGTTCAATATTTTGGCTTCCAGGTCGTGGTGAGACACTAGGTCTTCTTGGCTATTGGAGCAACAACCACTTCCTTAGACAAAGCCTTATAAAGAATTTCAATGTTTAATTTTCTCACTGAAAAGCTCTAAGTCTAATCAATAGTTTAATTTAAATAGGACTTAGGAATCCAATATAGGTTCCAACCTACTAGATTGATTAAAAATTTCTTAGGGACATATTTTCTAGAGATATTCTTAATTTGTCCCTGGTGATATCTATAATACCAATTTAAATTTTCTAAGATTAAATGAGTATGCATGGTTTTTCAAATTATCCACTTGAATTTTCAGATCTTTATTTTCTGATTTCAATTTCTCATTTTTCTAATTTTGATTTATCTAATTCTTCTAAGGGATAGGACATAGCTAGAATTACTTTTAAATTTTTATTTTTATTTTCTAATTTACAGCAATCTTTTGTTAAAAGTTTAACGAACTTAAACATTTTATCGGGAGGAAGAGATCGTACCTGACTTACCTTGTCGATCTCGTTGTCCGTTTCTCCCCCTGAACTGCTGCTTTCTTCCGACGTGGCTCCCCCTTCATCGATGCCCATTTCGGAAGAGCTTGACTCGCAGTCATCATCTTGATGACTTGCCATTAGAGCAAGTCCAGAGAATGCCTCGACTTCCGACTCCGACGACGTATCGTCCTACGTCGCCTTTAGGGCCTTTCGCTTTTGGATAGGCTTCTTACCCTTCTCCTTGTCCTTGTTCTTCAGCTTGGGGCAGTTGTCCTTGATGTGCCCTTCTTCGTCGCAGTGGTAGCAACGGATCGTCCTTTTCTTTTTCCCCTATGGATGGCTAGTAGATCTAGATTTACAAAGTTTCTTGAATCTTCTTGCCATCATTACCATTTCCTCATCGTTGAGAGAAGATTCTGACTCAGGTTCGTCTCTCGAAGCTTTGAGGGCGACATTGTTCTTGGGCTCCTTCATTCCTGCACATCTTGACTCATGCACTTCAAATGTTGAAAAGAATTCTTCTAATGAAATTTTTTCTAAATCTTTCGAAATGTAAAAGACATCTACTAGTGATGCCAATTTTGAATTTCTAGAAAAAGAATTCAGTGCATACCTGAGCGAATCTCGGTTACTTACCTTTTCTCTGAGATTCGAAAGTCCGGTAATGATTTCTTTGATTCTAGAGTGCAAATGTGTGACTGCCTTGTCTTCCCCAAGTCGCAGGCTGGTGAGCTGATTGCGAAGCAGATCTCGTCTAGCGAGCTTGGCTTTGGAAGTTCCTTTGTGCAGCTCGAGGAACTTCTCCCAAAGTTCCTTCGTAGAGTTGTAGTTGCCGATTCGATTGACTTCTTGTGGCGGAAGAACGCTTAACAGATGGTATTCTACTTTATCGTTCGCCACGTAGTCTGCCTGCGCCTTTTTTGTCCATTGATATTTTTCCTTGCCCTTTGGAGCTACAAAGCCAAGTTCCATTGTTAAAATTAATTCAAAATCTGTTGTAAAAAATACCTGCATCAGTTTTTTCCAGGTAGCGAAACCCCCTTCATATTTTGGCGGGTGGATGCTTGGTCCGGCCATTATCTTTACTTCAATTGGCGGTTAGTCCTCCTGAAGCGCCTCGGCTCTGATACCACTTGTAGGACCGTTGCGACCGACTAGAAGGGGGGGTTGGATAGCCCTGTAAATACAAAAAATAAAAACCAACTCTTCTCGAACTCTTAAGCTAACATTTGCATAAATAGATAAACAGAAAATAACTCAAAAAAGTAAAAGGCACACCGAGATTTACTTGATTACAATCGGGGAGATTGTTAATCCAAGGAAAGCGTAGCACTAGTATCTCCTTTTAGGCGGAGAAGCCTTTTACAGCAATGAAGTACACAACAGAAACTAAACTACAGAAAAAGCTCACAAGTGTAGAAAGAATGGTTGAGTTCTGAATTGATGAAAAGCTTCTGGACCAAGGCTATATTTATAGCCTTGGTCGGGGTGCTCCGAAGGGTTCCGGGTGCCCTGGGGGGATAAATTTTATCCCTCAATGTTCAGATCGAGTCAAAACTCGATCTGATCAAAAGTCAACTCCGGGTGCCCTGGTACAGTCCGGGCGTCCCAGTACGCTTCGGGCGCCTCGGGCGAGAAAGTCAACCCCGTTGATTTTTTTAGCCCGGGTCTTCTGCTCCGGTTTCGTTCACCTCAGACCAAGTCTTTCGCTCGCTTGGGTGATCTCTGCCATCTGGAATAGGGCTCACCCGAACCCAACTTCCGGTCTTCTCGAGCAGGCTTTCGCTCCGGCTTCTCGTCCCTCAGAATCGCTGCGTGGTTCCTTCTCGTCCGCCAACGTACTCATCCACAGTCTTCATCCCTCAGTCGCACTCCGTGCCGACCTTCTCGCTAGCTGCGTCTTTGTTGGTTGGTCCTAGGAAGATCGTACCAGTTCCAGTGTACAAAAATTTTATACAAGTGTCGAACCTTTCCTAACAACCTATTGTGTTCTTTAGAAATTAAATTTAGAATTACAAATGGAACTTAACATTATTGATTCCAAATTTAACTTATCTGTTCTTAATGGTTTAGACTTGGATCGCAAGCAGAACTTTACACTATTGATCCAAATCCACCTATGTTATAAATTCTATTAAATATTAATTTCAGAAATTGGCTCCCAGGTCAAACATGGCGAGGCACATGACCTTCTTGGGTATGGGAGCATCCACCACTGCCTCGACAAAGCCTCTTAACGAAATTCAATATTTAATTTCCTAAAATAACATTAGGTTTAACCAAAAAGAACAATATAATCACAAATTCGAAAAATAAAAAAAAAACAAACTCGAATCACAAATTTGAAACTCTAGAATCATATGTCTCTTTTGTTTGGAATTCATACAAAGAAAAACTAGCATGATGCGGAAAATAATTACTAGTTATACCTTTCTTTGTATGTAACGACCTCTTGATCTTCTACCGTATTCCTCTTCTTATCTCGGACGTTGTGCGGGTAACGATCTATCGAGATGTAAACCACCCAAGCCCTTCTTTCTTCTTCATCAAGTTTCGGCCACCACCACCAAAGCTCCTCCAAGGATGTAGAGGTTCGGCCACCACCACCAAGCTCCAAGGGATGTTAGAAACAAAACCTCCTTTCTCTTCTTCTTCTCCTAGCTTGAACCGGCCACCAAGGACTTCTCTTGTGTTGATGCCGCTGACCACAAAGGAGGAAGAGAAGAGGAGAAGAAGAAGCTCTAGGGCTAGCCACCACCAAGGAAGAGAGGGGGTAAAAATAGAATAGAGTTGTTAGCCATGAAGGCACCCCTACCCCCTCTTTTATAATTCTTGGTCTTGGCAAATAAGGAAATTTAATTATAATTAAAATTCCCTTTATTTTCCTTGCCATTGGTTAATAAGGAAAATTTAATAAAAAATCCTTTTAACCTCTATCATGGCCGGCCACCTTAAGAGCTCCAAATTAGGCAAGTTTTAAATATAAAATTAAAACTTCCTTATTTGTTTCTGGAAATTTTAAAATTAAAATTTCTCTAATAATTTTTCCCTTCATGGTTGGTTATAAAAGGAAACTTTATAAATTAAAATCTTTCTTTTAAACATGTGGATGATTTCTAAAAAGGAAAGTTATCTTTAAAATTAAAATCTCCTTTCAATCTACAAATAAGAAAAGATATCAAATCTTTTGTAGAAACTTATAAAAGGAAATATTTAATTTTAAAACTCTCTTTTTAAATCATGAACATGGTTACAAAAAAGGAAAGTTTTATCAAAATTAAAATCTTCCTTTCAATCTACAAATAAGGAAAGATATCAAATTTTTTCTCAATCTTTTGTAGAAAGATATAAAAGGAAAGATTTAAATTTTAAACTCACTTTTAAAACCATGGAATCCACATAAGAAAATTTTAAAAATAAAATCCTTTTAATTTTCTTAGGGTCAGCCACACCATGCTTGGGCTCCAAGCATTGGCCGACCACCTACTTGGCTCATCCTATTGGTCTTGGTCGGCCCCTAGCTTGGGCTCCAAGCTAGCTTGGCTGGCCCCATTAGGATGGGTATAAAGGTGGGTATAGGTGGGTATAATACTTTATAAATAAGAGGCTACGATAGGGACCAAGAGGAGGAATTGATTTTGGTCTCCCGATGAAATTAAGCTTCCCGTGTTTGCCCCGAACACCCAACTTAATTTCATCAATAAAAATTCATTCCACTAAAGGATTATTACTGAACTACCGCACCAATCCCAAATTACATTTTGGGCTCCTTCTTATCATGAGTGTGTTAATCTCCCTGTGTTTAAGATGTCGGATGTCTACTAATTAATTGAGTTACTGACAACTCACTTTAATTAATATCTTAGTCCAAGAGTAGTATCACTCAACCTTATTGTCGTGTCGGACTAAGTCCATCTGCAGGGTGTTAGAGTGTATACTAAAAGCCTAGCTTTTGTAAACATTTATTTATGAAATAAAAGAATCACATTGGTCAAAAGTCTATATTTTATTTGTTAAGTGTAGTTGTTCAATTAATTTATATTGTAGATAACATGGTGTGTGGTGTCACACACAGAAGATCATGTTATCAGTTCTTTATAAATTATAAACAGTTGCCCACGACTAAGATGGAAAGGAACAAATCATTGGAATAGTTGTAGTGTAATTAGGTATTAGTTTATCTTGACTAATAAATTACACTAGTACACTCTAAGTGTATTGAGTAGGATCATTTTAGGTAAGTTCTTTTTATACTGACTTAATAAAAGAACTAGACCTTAGTTATTATGGAAGTGTGTGTTCTTAATCCTAATATAATAACAAGCACATATATTTAGTATTTATTTCTTTAACTTATCAAAGGGTGAGATTTAGTTCGATAAATCAATAGGCCCGATAAGTTGGAAAATGATATTACTTATAGTGTGTGTTATTGATTATAGAAGGAATCTGTGTCCTAGTTATCTAGGTTGAGAATGCCCTGAAGAGGAGCTCATAAGGATTGTCATGTTAAACCCTGCAGGTAGACTTAGTCCAACATGACAATGAAGTTAAGTGGTACTACTCTTGGAGCTAGATATTAATTAAGTGAGTTGTCAGTAACTTACTTAATTAGTGGGCATTCGTTATCTTAAACACAGAGAGACTAACACACTCATATATGAAGGAGCCCATAATGTAATTTGGGATTGGTGCGGTAGTGCAATAATAACTCTCTAGTGGACTGAGATATTGATGAACTTTAGTTGTGTGTTCGGGGCGAACACGGAATACTCAAGTTCATCGGAAGGCAAAAACAAATTTCTCCTCTAGGTCCCTGTCGTAGCCTTATTAAAGCCTCAAGTCCACCCATATAAAGCTCTTCTTGGTGTCCAAGAAGAGGTCGGCCCATGGCTTGGTGACCAAGCCAAAGGGGTCGGCCAATCTCCTTAACAAAGGGGTCGGCCCTTTGCTTGGTGTCCAAGCAAAGAGGGGTCGGCCATAATAAATTCAAATAGGAGGGGTGTTTTGAATTTTTAAGATCTTCTCTTTATAGAAAACTATAAGTTTTAAAAGAGAGTTTTTAAAATATAAAACTTTCCTTATTTGAATTAGGCCACATGGTTTAAAAGAAAATTTAAAAGTTTTAAAACTTTCCTTTTTAAACCATCCTCATGGTTTTAAGAAAAAAGGAAAAGAGGTTTTAAATTTGAAATTTTCTAACCATGTTAAAAAAGGAAATTTTAAAAGAGAAGTTTTAAATTTTTAAAATGTGGTTTTAATTTTTAAAACTTTTCTTTTTTAACATTCACTTTAGGAAGTTGAAAGAGAGCTTGTAAAAATTTTATAAGAGTTTTTCTTTGCTTATAAAATTTTTACAAAGAATATTTCTTTCCTTTTATTGTGGTCGGCCACCCTTGCTTGGTGCCCAAGCAAGGGGCCGGCCAATCAAGTTAATCAATCCATGATTGTTGATTAAATCAATCAAGAGGAAAGAAAAGGAAAAATAAAAAGGGAAAAGGGAAAACAAGAGGAAGATTTTAATTTTTATAAAAAGTCTTTCCTTATTTGTCTTGGGCAAGTAATATAAAAGAAGGGGAGAGGAGGCCTCATGAGATAACAATTCTTATTCTCTTGTTGGTGATCCTTTTGTGGTCGGCCCTCTCTCCCTCTCTTTTCCCTTTGCTCTCTTTTGCTCCTTGGTGATGGTGGTGGCCGAAACATAGAGAAGAAGGAGAAGCTCTTTTGGTGGTGTTCATCTTGGAGGTTCGTCGCCCACACGACGTCCAAGGCGAGGCAAGGAATACGACAGAAGATCTTGAGGTCATTAGCATACAAAGAAAATGTATAATTAGTAATTTTCTTCCGCATCATGCTAGTTATTTTTCTTTGTATGAATTCCAAACACAAGAGGCATTAGATTCTAGTTTTTCGTATTTGTTTCGAAGTTGTGTTTTTGTTTTTCGAATTTGTGATTCTATTATTCCTTTTGGTTAAACCTAGAGTTATATAAGGAAATTAAATATTAACTTTCCTTAAAAGGCTTTGTCTAAGCGGTGGTGGATGCTCCCATACCCAAGAAGGTCATGTGCCTCGTCATGCAGTCCTGGAAGCCAATTTTGGAAATTAACATTTAATTGAATTTATAACATAGGTGGATTTGGATCAATAGTGTTAAGTTCCGCTTGCGATCCAAGTCTAAACCATTAAGAACAGATAAGTTAAATTTGGAATCAATAATGTTAAGTTCCGTTTACGATTCCTAATTTAACTTCTAAAGAACATAATAGGTTATTTAGAAAAGGTTCGACACTTGTACAAAATTTTTATATAGTGGAACCAGTACGATCTTCCTAGGATTAACCAACACAGGGTTTGACATGACAATCCTTATGAGCTCCTCTTGGGGATATTATCAACCTAGATTACTAGGGCACAGTTTCCTTCTATAATCAACAACACACACTATAAGTAATATCATTTCTCAACTTAAGCTAAATCTCTCACTTTTGATAAGTCAAAGAAATAAATACTAAATATGGCACACACTTCCATAATAACTAAGGTCTAGTTCTTTTATTAAGTCAATATAAAAGAACTGCTCAATACACTTCGAGTGTACTAGTGTAATTTATCGTCAAGATAAACTAATACCTAATTATACGACTATTCCACGGTTTGTTCCTTTCCATCTTAGTCGCGAGTTCGTTTATAATTTATAAGAATTGATAACATGATTTTGTGACACACACACCATGTTATCTACAATATAAATCGAACAACGTTGTTCGATTAATTTATATCAGATAACACCTTCCATCTCGTGAGCTCATAATTTATATTGATAACATGATCTTCTGTGTGTGACACCACACACCATGTTATCTACAATATAAATTAATCGAACATCAATTTATATTATAGATAACATGGTGTGTGGTGTCACACACAGAAGATCATGTTATCAATTCCTTATAAATTATAAACAGTAGCTCACGACTGAGATGGAAAGGTGTTATCTACAATATAAATTAATCGAACAACGTTGTTCGATTAATTTATATTGTAGATAACATGGTGTGTGGTGTCACACACAGAAGATCATGTTATCAATTCCTTATAAATTATAAATAGTAGCTCACGACTGAGATGGAAAGGAACAAACCATTGGAATAGTCGTAGTATAATTAGGTATTAGTTTATCTTGACTGATAAATTACACTAGTACACTCTGAGTGTATTGAGCAGGACCATTTAAAGTAAGTTCTTTTTATACTGACTTAATAAAAGAACTAGACCTTAGTTATTATGGAAGTGTGTGCTCTTAATCTTAATATAATAACAAGTACATATATTTAGTATTTATTTCTTTGATTTATCAAAGGTGAAATTTAGCTCGATAAATCAATAGGCCCGATAAGTTGGGAAATGATATTACTTATAATGTGTGTTGTTGATTATAGAAGGAAACTGTGTCCTAGTAATCTAGGTTGAGAATGTCCCCAAGAGGAGTTCATAAGGATTGTCTTGTTAAACCCTGCACGTGGACCAATATGACCAATATGATTCTTATTTCTATGTAAATATTTATACCAAAAGCTAGGCTTTTAGTATACATTCCAACAGTCTCTTGCTCCTCGAGCAGTCTTCCGCTCCGGCTTCTCATCCCTCGGAACCACCGCATGCTTCCTTCTCGTCCGCCGGTGTACTCTTCCGCAGTGTCTCGTCCCTCGGACGCACCGCGTGCCGTCCTTCTCGCTAGCTGCGTTTTCCGCTAGACTACTTGTGCTCCTAAACTCCTGCACACTTAGACACAAGGTTAGAAAAATACAGAACCTAACTTAACTTGTTGATCACACCAAAATAACCTTGGAGTTCCAACACTTTCGACCTGCTCGGCATTCTCCCTATTACCCAATCGACATTTTTCGATTGCTCGGTTGTGGTTATTGTTGTTTGGTCAACATTTTCTTGGTCACGCGCTCAACACCGCTCTCCCATCGTCTTTCGGCCCTCTTGGCCACCCATTTATGTCGTTTGACATTCTTATGACCATCCGCTCAGTACTGTTTCCGTCACTTGGTCGACATTGCCACAACTACTAGTTCGACGATAGGCCCAGCCATCTGTCTTTGATTCAGGAGCGATTCTGTTTTATGTTAGACTTGGTCTAATCAGTCGGATTCGTGCCTCCTTCGACTAGACTTGAAGGGGAGGCTTGTGATATAGATGTATCTTAGGGGCCCTAAGGGAATTAGAGAGAGGGAGGAGGACAATTGGGTTAATTCACTATTAGGGCTTTTAGAAGGGGGCTTGGCTTGTTGGAAAGGGGGGAGAAAAAAGCTACGTTTTTCTCCGTCGTCACCACCATCTCTTCCTGAGGACCCACGACAGCGACCAAGGAGGGAGGTCGCCACCGTCGTTTTCTCCTTCGTTGCCAAGGAGGTCACCTTCTTCCTCCCTCTCACCCTCCTCTTCTTGGAGTCTTCTGTGTCGCCGCCACGAACAAGGGGGCTCCGCCGCCACCAAGGATGAGAGGAGGTTTTTCTGTCTCTGACACTGGATTCTCCCGCCGAAGCCGCCGCCACGAACAAAGCAAGGTTTCTGTGTCTCTCGCCGCCACCAGCGAGTGATGTCAGCCAATAGCGATTGTCTCCGAGTCGCCTCCTTCCTTCCTCCAACCTTTTTGACGCAGACCTCGCCAATCGACACCGCCACCATCATTTTCCTCTTCACGCCGGCAACCTCACGCACGCCTCCACTCCTCTGCCTCCAGCCGTCGTCGACGCCAGCAGCCGCCTCCCCCTTTTTCTCCTCTCTCCCTCACCTCTCGCCAACGGGCGCCTCCAGTCGCCCCTTCTCCTCACCCACGCGACCCCGTCGCGAACGTCGTCGCCGCTTCCTCTTGTGATGTTGTAGTCACCGCCTCTCCACCTAGGACGTCGCTGCCTCCGTCTGTCTTTCTCCACGTCAACGCCCTCGCGAGTAGCCTTCTCTTCCCTTTCCTCTTGCTAGCAGCCTGAGCGAGCAACCCAGCGCCGACGTAGTCTTCAACGTTGGGGTTGCTACCACCGTATCCTAGTGTGGGCAACCTCCAACGCCATAGCCCCTTCACTGATTTCGTTCCCTCGTGGCTGCCACCTCCAGCAACCTCGGGCAGACCCATGGCTTCGACCAACCTCACAGCGTCACTGCCGCTTCCGGCATCCCCATCGTCAGATCCGATCATCCAGTGCCCTTGCCCTTAGGTCCGGCACTGATCCAGCCACCGATCCGCGTAGTCATGTGCTGTTGATGCGATACCACCTCCCCCGGACTATTGCCTTCGGGCACCTCGCTAATGTGTGCCAGTTCCGTGCCAATGTAGTGTTCCGGTCTTCGTGTCATTATAATTATTTCGGTCTACGTGTCGATATCATATTCCGGTCTACGTGTCGATATCATATCCCGATCTGCGTGCCGCTATTATATCCCGGCATATGTGCCGCTATTATCTCCTGGCCTGTGTGTCGTTATTATCTCCCGGCCTGCGTGTTGCTATTATCTCCTGGCCTGCGTGTTGCTATTGTCTCCCAGTCTGCGTGTTGTCTTCTAGATCTAGGTCGAATTCAGCTTCGTGCCGCCAGACACAACTCCACATCCGACTCTCGTTCACCTACTCTTCTCGGGTCATGATAACTCGAGCAGTGTCCCATCTGAGGGCGCCCCCTTGGGCCAGGGTACGCTCTCCATTCATGTTCTGTACGCATTTCATTATTTTATGTCTTAGTCTGTTATTTATATACTCGTTAGATCTGTCTCAAACATCGGGGTACTAGGGATCGGGGCGACCTGATCGCTGGCTGCTGGTAGCGTTGACTAGAGGACTTCTGACTACTTGGTCAACATAAAAGTTATCTCAGCATACCCCCCCCCCCTCCGGGACATCGCGATTTGGTCAACATTCCATCAACCTCACTCGACGGTCTGTCTGACTCAAATTCCGGACAGGATCAGAGCCCATACCATACATGGCTATAACCACCTCCTCAATGAAAACGTTTCTCCACAAATATTTTAGAAAATGTGGCATCGGATGAATGGAGAATCAGTTAAGAGGTTGTTAAATCTGGTCCCCCATATGTTCTCCTTCAAACACGTGGCACTTGGTGAATGGGGAGGCAATTAACGGTTGTCAAATTTGTTCCCTCATTGGCGCATACAAGGATGATAAAAAAGAATGGAGTGCAACGTCTTACGTGGATATACTCTTTTACCAATTATATAAGTCACAAAGAATGTAATTACAAAGGATCCCTAATTATGAACTCCCCTTTTTTATTCCACCAAGTCACGTCCTTCTCCATTTTCTTCTTCCATCTTTTGTACCTTAAGTAAATCCTAATTTAAATATCGGAATAATATGTCTATCTATGATATTTGATCGGAACAATTACCATTATAAAAGTTTTAAGAAACAAATGAAAAAGTGCCTCTATCCATCCTTCAACTTCGACTTCGTCTACTCTCAAGGTTCCTCTGCATCAACATCATTTCCTCATTTGCTCACCTTTGAATCGGGCCCATACAATACATGGCTATAACCACCTCCTCAATGAGATCCTTTCTCCACAAATATTCTAGAAAATGTGACACCGGATGAATGGAGAATCAATTAAGAGGTTGTCAAATCTAGTCCCCCATATATCCTTCAAACACGTGACACTTGGTGAATGGGGAGACAATTAACAGTTGTCAAATTTGTTCCCTCATTGACGAACAAAAGGATAATGAAAAAGAATGCAGCGCAACGTCTTATGTGGATATACTCTTTTACCAATTATATAAGTCATAGAGAATGTAATTACAAAGGATCCCCAATTATGAACTCCCTTTTTTTATTCCACTAGGTCATGTCCTTCTCCATTTTCTTCTTCCATCTTTTGTACCTTAAATAAATCCTAATTTAAATATCGGAGTAATATGTCATCTATGATATTTGATTGGAACAATTACCATTATAAAAGTTTTAAGAAACAAATGTGAAAAAGTGCCTCTAGTACTTTTATAAGTATTAGATTGGTTTGGGAGGTATGTTGGTAAATTAAAAGTTGTCGTTAAATATTTTAAGTTAAACCAGTAAGTCACTAAATTTTACTTTTTTTTATTGCAGTGCTCGTTTAATTGGATAAGAATGGATGTTGTGAGTAGTTCCTTTGCATGTAACAATAAACAATATTCATTTTTTAAGGAATCATACCTCTGAAAGAAATTTCAAATGGGCAAAAGTTTTACGGAAATATAGGAACTTTTAGAATGCACAAAAAAAAAAAAAAAATAACTCGACTGATATCTGAAGATAGGTAGGGAGAATTTTTAATTAGGTACCTTGGCATCCATTCAGTACGTACGGATTTCCTTTATAACCTTCCGAACAATTGCAACGGTATCCCAATTGATCTCCGGTTGCATTGTGGCATGTGCCGTGCTCGCTCACGCATGCGTAGAGCGACTTATTCCTTTTAGCATCCTCGCAGGAATGATAGGGGATCAACCAACTGTAACGGCCTTCAGTGAGAGTAATGACTCGTGAAGAACTTCTCACTTCCATGAGGTGCAGTTCTCCATTTGCCATGTCTACATGGGTCACAATTTTGTCCTGATATTGGAGAACGGGAGGTGTCGTTGTTTGGTTGCAAAATAGTGCAAATAATGAAGATCTGTAGCAATCCGATTCATTTTCTAGTCCAAATGGAAATGGTATATCAACACTTGCGCATTTTCTTGTACACTTGTCGGCTGGATGTATGTTGGCATAAATGTCTGTTGAAAATCGTGATAATCAATGCAACAGAGAAGCATCATTAATTCTTTCCATCCAAATGAACTCAAGAAAACTAATTAAGAAGGGAAATGAAATTGTTAATTACCGTTGCAGCCATCAGTTAGGTAGGGATTGCCTTCGTTTCCACCATGACAATTACAATAATATCCGACTGTCGTCTCATCGCTGTCACCAGCAAGGGCATCGGCGCAATAACTGTTGCTGCTAATGCAAGCGTAGGTCTCCGTATCGTTCGCTGCCTCTGTACAGGAAGAGTGATCGTCCATGTACCAAGACAGTTGGGACTCCAACCTGCGGGTAGAGGAACTCATGTAGGCGCTGACTGCAGTGGCATTAACCAAATGCAACAAAGTCTGGTCGAGTCGAGTTAAACGAACTCCTAACAAGACACGGTCCGGGATTCCCTTCCCAATCTGAATCGTGCAATTTTTTTGCCGGATTACTGCGCGCGGCAAATCTGGACTGTCGTCCGAGCAAATGGTGATGCAAAAATCTATGATGGTGTTGTTGTTGAGATCGACTAGACCGGCATAAACATTACAACCAGAGACAAACAGAACGTTGTCTGTTGACCAAAAGTTGAAGTTGTGGTACTTTTGCAGATCGATCAGTGGGGCGGTGATGGAACTCTGGTCGACGCTTATTCTGATAACTGGCAATTTGAAGTACACGTACCCTGAATAAAAATCTATACGAGTGACCTCGAGTGTGTCATCACCCATGAAGAGCCGGCCTGGGCCGCCTGGCACAGTGTGATCGTATTGCTTGCGGCAGGTAAGGTTGAAGCCGGGAAGGTAGCAACCACGGCCGATGCCGAAAGGGTATCGGATGCTGATATTGCCACAACTTGTTGGACAGTTGGATGGGAGTGTAAAAATTCGTTTTTTAATTGACGTTGTTTTGATCTGTTGTGCTCCGGTTGGAGCCGCGGAGCAACTCCAGGGAGATCCCCAGGTAGTACCAAGTGCGAGTAGTAACACGAACACTTTCCCCCACGCCATCTCTGGACATATAGAAATGAGTACGTTTCATTGATCACTCAACTGTTCAAGACCTGTTTGATTGAGCTACATTAATTATGTTGACTTGAACGAAAAAAGGAGACTCACCTTGGCTTTGTGGAGCTTTGAAGAGAAGTACGCACGTCATTGATCGATCGTCAGGCTGTTAGTCGATATAGAAGACGGTGAACTTAGAAGACGATGACGAGGTCTTCTTAACATAGTACAGTGGACTTAGAAGGCTGCGACGGGGTCTTCTCAGCAAAGTCAGTCAACTTAAAAGCAGGTTCATACTTTGCTGATAAGTAAGGAGCACCAAAAATAAAGTGAGCAGGAAATGTGACAATGCAAATTAAAATGGAGAAACGCAATAACTGTATGATCGAGATCCTCGGTCTGTCGTTTCTTGGTTGCGTGATAAAGTGTCACAATATAATTGGTTACATGATTAAGCTCCCTCAGAATGATCTAGTGGCTAGCGCATAAAATATTATCATCATGAAGTCTAAGATTCACACCTCGACAAAGTCGAAGTAAATGTCTCCCTTATGTGCTAGTCATTATTCCAAAGACCAGTAGCCGCCCGTGATTTACCTCCTTCGTGTTGGCCCTGGGACGGGTTGGCAGGAGCGCTGGGGACGACCGGACGAGTGTATTTGTCTTTTGCCATCTTGGTTGCATGATAAAAGTTGTGTTGGTTCTGAGATGGATTGGTGGAAGCACTGGGATGAGTATATTCATCATTTGTCACTTTAATTGCATGACAAAAGAGTCCGGGATTATGATGTCGTGATAAGATATTTAGGTTATTATCTAGGTATTTATGGTTTAAATGAAACTTTAGCTATGGTATATTTATAGGAATGTTTTCTCTAAATAGGAAGCACAATCGAAGGATGTTGGGCTCTGGACTGGCCGCTATGTGTACTTCTCGATTTATCTTGGTGGTTGGTGGAAAACTTCTGTAGGACCGGATCAGTCATCTCTAAGGATAATTAATTAGACTAACTGGAATTATTATTTTTTTTAGTTACATAACAAAAGTGTTCGGGAAAAGATTGAGTTGGTGATGCAGGATCAAGTTAGTATTATAGGATAAGGATTTAAATTTTGATAAAGCCTAGGAAAAAAGATCCTTTTTCGTACTAATCAACTATAGTTTTTTATAGATAATCATGGGATTGATCATATAGAGTCACTGGAATAACATATTCCATCTTTTGCTACTATTAGTTCCATGACAAAAGATCAGCAAATAGAGAAAAATCAGAAGCAAACCCATAGTTTGAAGGAAAAGTTATAAAGTTGGCAAAAAAATAAAAAGGTACATGGGCCAACCCTCTTTTTCACATTAATCTTGTAAATAGGGATGCCAATTAAGATAGATTGAGTGAAATTAGATTGGATTAAAGATCGATTATGATCCCTTTAAAAGCGAGGAAGATGATATGTTGATTAAGTGGCTCCGATGTTGACTGTGAGAAGACTCCATGCAGAAAGAACCTGGTGTTGTGGATGATCATGTGTGGCAAAAATAAGAATTGAGAGAAGAAAATGCTAATAACAGGGTCAGGGAGGGGTTTCTATAGGACACTCCGACGCTCAAGTCAGGCAAGTGGTGGAGGAAGAAGAAAACGAAGAGCAAAGATGATGAATAGTAAACTCTAATGACAAAGCTTCCTATGTCTGTAGGTGGAGATCCCTTTATATATGTTACTTTTTCTCTCTGTATGAATATTGATGCATTATCAAAATAAGATTGACTGTTCTGACATTCTAATCACTTTCCTAAAATAGTCCCACCATTCTTGTACTTTGCAAAGTAAAAATTTTTGTTGTACGACTCACGCGGAACATATCCCTTTAATTATCTGACAATGGTTACATAAGATGTAAAAAAGGAATATTAGACTGTTGATCTGATGGGTCATTAATATGCTTTGCTAGTAGGTCGACTGAGCCCATTTAACGTCTACTCGGACCTTGTTCTCAAACGGGGTCGAGTCGATTAAAGAGTGATGGCTATCTTGAGAACTCAGCTTCTTTGAAGACTTGGCCCCTGGAGGACTCAGCTCTTTTGAGAACTTGACCCTTCTAAGGGTTTGGCTCTTTTGAGGATTCAGCCTCCTCAAGGGCTTACCCCTTCTGAGAACCTGGCTCGGGATTCTGTCGAGTCGGGAGGGCTCGAGATCTGATCGGACAAAAGATTAGTGACTGTGCCACTTGGTTCTAAATTGAATTAGGACTCAGCTCGAGATTCCGTGGAGCTGGGAGGATTCAGGGATCTAATTGGACAAGAGGTCTGATCAGTTAGAAATTCGATAGAGCAGTATGTCCATGTCGGCTCCGAATATTAACCCCTTTTTAACTTTGACAGCTACATCAACTAATTTTCTTGACTTTGGCCCTGCATCAAGAGCCCTATCTTATTCACCTTATCTGGTTATTAAAATAAATTCCAATTTAAATAGGACCAGAACTCGAATTTAATTCAAAAATATTAAATCCGAATCCAAATAATCTGACCAATCCGAACAATCCGCCCAATCCAATTTTTATTATTATTATTTTCCTATAATTTTTTTTATTTTTATCCTAATATTTCATTATACTTATATTAACATTTGCTATTTATATACTGATACCTTAATTTTAAAAATAAAATTTAATTTAATCATAATTTTAAATCCTAAATTCGGATGAATTCCAATCCTATCCAAATTTAAACCACCAATCCAAAAACCTTCAAATCCAAACCCAAAAATTGTCAACCTGAATTTTTTTTTAAAAAAAACAAAAAAAACCACTCAAATCGAATTGACGAGTCAACTTCATTTTCGACGCCCCTTTGGCCCAGGTAACAACAAGACGATAGCATATCTGTGACGCCAAGATTATTATAAGCATTCGTCACAGCGTAGCCCTAGCAGCGAGATTGGAACTAATCGATGGATTCTACTGCTTACTACCTGTAAAAATGAAAACGAGTAAACTTTTTTTATTTAAATCGTAACGTTTTTTTAAAAAAAAATGTAATACTTAAAAAAAAATTGACGGTAAATTTTATAAATTAAAATGATAAAATATTATCAATTTTAATTTGATCAAGCATTTCTTCTTATTGAGTTTCAGGCTTTCAGCCATCGTTCCATGGACTCGATCCTCTCCACGTTGGTCGAAGAAGTCTGCAAACGGGAAGCGGCTGGAATTCCTGTCAGCGAGTTCTGGCCAAGCCTTCGTCCCTCCATCTCGGCTGCGGGCCTTCCCTTAGGCGAGGCAGTCAAGAAAGCTATTTGGGTCCGTCTGTTCGGTCACCCTATGCTTCGGCTTGAAACTAATGGCACGGCTCTCAGTTCCGAGGACCACCCTTCTATTCAGTCCTTTGAGGGAGAAGAACGTATTGGGGCGAGTATAGTTGCGAAGGACCAAAAACACACACCAATTTATCATGATTCTAATTAGGATCTCCCTGATTTAAGAATGCAAACAGTTTGCAAATGGGACCAGTAGTGATGAGATTAAGATAAATCACAATTTAGCCTTCAAAAGATAGAGTAATTTTTTTTGAAGGCCATAATTTTTTATTCGGAATTTGGAGTTAGGCTCTATCAGTACTCAGAGTATTCAAAGACCTAGGTTTATTACTAGAAAATTCATAACCGTCAAATTTTAGATCTCAAAAGTACTATTTAGACCCTTTTCGGAACCTCTAAATATCATTTACTATTTTTAAAAAATTTTATTTTTATAATGATATTCAAAGACCTAGGTTTATTACTAGAAAATCTGTAATCGTCAAATTTTAGATCTCAAAAGTACTATTTAGACCCTTTTCGGAACCTCTAAATATCATTTACTATTTTTAAAAAATTTTATTTTTATAATGATACAGTGATGAAAAGGGGTCTCGCTAAACATGGGTCAAAGAAAGGAAGACTAACTGACATGGAAGTCAAAATCAATGAAGGAGTCAAAGTTGGCCGAGCGGGCCAGTTTTGGCCGAGCGGACGACATGTTTGAGCGGACGAGCAAGGCCAATGGATAGTGCGAGGCTAAGAGACAAATAGGCAATGCGTCTCCCGGCCCCATCCCTGTCGAGCGAGAGGCATGTCCGTCCGGACAAGAGGCAACCCTCTGACAACGGAAAAGCTAAGTGAAGGGAGATTGCTTAGTGCAGTACAGCTGAGTGGGGGTGGGGCGTGTCTCGGCCGAGCAGCCACCGGTCAGCCTACTGCGGGACCCGTCCGTGTATCTCCTCATTCCCTTTTGGAGGTTTGTACCACTGACAATATAGCATGTTCCACAGGTAAATCGTACTTCGAAAGCTTCCAGCCTATCGCATCAGAGATATGGATGCTCGTTTAAGAAAAAGTGTCTCTGACACTTTTTGACTTGTCTTTTCAGATGATATTTGGGAAAACGTATGTACGTTTTGAGATGCGTGCGTAGATGCTACAGTGATACTATAAAAGGAGATTTCCATCTACAAGAAGAGGTATGCGAAACTTTGTCATTCTACATGCTCTTTTGCTATTCTCCACATCATCGGGAAACTGACTTGAGCATTGGAGGGTCAACGCCGAGAACCCCTTCTCGGCCCAACATTGATACTTTTGTGTTGCAGGACCATGTGGAATCTTCGCTTTGTTAATCTTCAAGCCACACCACTAGCTTTTCGTCTTCTCCACTTTTGGGTAGGAACATATAGTATTTAAGATATTTTAGTATTATTGTCCTGCATTTTGTTGGGATATGTCCGATATGATGTGTGCTAAAAACACGTTTCGTAAACATACATAGCGAAAGACTTAACGATAAATAAATAAATTTATTATGTTACACACACCATACGCATGCAAGATACAATCGCTCAGACAATATCATAAAATAAAACGAAATCAAATAATAATAATTCTAGGTATACCTTATGTTGGATCGTGATCGTTCGATAGAGGGGGTGAATATCGAATTAAAATTTCGTCGAGTAAACACAGCGGAAAAGAAAAGAAACAATGCTAACAGAGTCAATTTACTTGGTTCGGACCCTTTGACGACTCCTACTCCAAGGCCCGCACGCAAGGGTTCTTTCGATGGGCAATCCACTAACAATTCGAATATTGATTACAAAAATTAAGTACAGAAATGCTAGAAAGAAAATACCGACAATAAACAATAAGAAGAAAAATGTTAGGATCGTCGTACTCGGCTAGAGAGAGGGGGTGTGAATAGCCGCCCCAAATTCTCGTTTCTTTCTACAAACTAGGGTTAGCGCAGCGGAAATAAAAACAAGAAACGAAACTAGGAAGGAGAAGAAAATCAAACCTAACACGATGATGTAACGAGATTCGGAGATAAACTCCTACTCCTCGGCGTGTCCGTAAGGTGGACGAAGCCTATCAATCCGTCGGTGGATGAGACCCCGGAAAACCGGCTAATAACAACTCCTTCTGTGTGGAGAAACCTCGCCACAATAACTTGCAACAACAAGATAGAAATACAGCAAGAAATACAAACAATATGAATGTAAAACACCTTGCTTGCCTTCGACTGGTTTCCATTGACGAAGCAGCAACTTCACGGAAGAACAGCAGCAGCTAGCAGCTGACCAGCCGGGGAAGCTCACACGAAGCTTCAAGCAGAAGCGAGCTCAGCAAAGCTCAGATCACAGCAGTGAAGTAGAAGAAGAAAAAAAACTGTACAGGCCCTCGAACTCCTTTTATAACCTGCGAAGAAGACACAGAAGAAACTAGCCGTTGCTACGCAACGGCTAGGATGTGGACCGATCAGGCTTCATCCTGATCGGTCCACAAGGGTCCTGATCGGTCACAAGACCGATCAGGCCCTTCCCTGATCGGTCATGGAGACCGATCAGGTCCTTCCCTGATCGGTCCCATGACCGATCATGTCCTTTCCAACCCGAAAGTGATCTCCTTCTGATCGTCTACTGATCGATCACTGATCGGTCTGCTGACCGATCAGATAAGCAACAGAATACTTCTGTTTGGTTACTGATCGGTCACCAGACCGATCAGATAACCCAGCGTATCACTGGATCGGTCACCAGATCGATCCAGGTTTAGAGCTCCCAGCCCTAAACCCTACTTGGTCCTGAGAACGAGCTACCGAGCCCTCTCCGACTTCGTCCGGTCCAGAGAACGAGCTACCGAGCCCTCTCCGACCACAGTCCGGAGAACGAGCTACCGAGCCCTCTATGACTTCGTCCGGTCTAGAGAACGAGCTACCGAGCCCTCTCTGACCACAGTCCGGAGAACGAGCTACCGAGCCCTCTCCGACTTTCCGTGCCAAGTCTCCATCTTGGTCTTCTCCGTGCCAAGTCTCCATACCTGGACTTTTCCCGTGTCAAGCTCCCTGCTTGGACTTTTCACCAGATGTCTGGTCAACCTTGACCCATTTGGATTTCCCTTGCCTGGCTTCACTCACCAGGACTACCAAACTGCCTAGCTTCACTCACTAGGTCTTTTACCTGGCTTCACTCACCAGGGTTTCCCATCTGCCTGGCTTCACTCACCAGGACTTTCTCCAACTGCCTGGCTTCACTCACCAGGACTTTCACTTTCACCTACCTTCACTCACTAGGATTTTCACCTGGCTTCACTCACCAGGATTTCCCGAACTGCCTAACATCCCAGTTAGGACTTCCCAGTCAAGTATCCGGTCAACCTTGACCTACTTGACTCTTCTTCATCCAACCTGATCAGACCCTGATCAGTATCTCTCCGCTTTGACAACTGCACCTGCATTGTCCATGTCTACATGTCTTTCTGTATTGTCAAACATCGAAACCATGACCAAGGTTTACGCTTGGTCAACTAGGTCAACCTTGACTTAGTGGAAATTGCACCAACAATCTCCCCCTTTTTGATGTTTGACAATACCTTTAAGTTAGGCTAATCCAATAGCCTCCTAAGTTACATAAGTTACAACCTTACATTTTCCTTCTAAGAAGGCAACCTCCTTCTTAGATAATGAAGGTCTAACTTAAACCCTTCATTCTCCCCCTATTGGCACACATCAACAAACTCTCCCCCTGAAGAGTAAGTTATTGTTGTTCACAACTTCACTCGTCGTGATCAACAAACTCTCCCACTAACTCCAATGTTCTTCCTTGAACATTCTCTAGACATTCTTCCCCTTTTTGACACACATCAAAAGGAGTGAATCAAGGTCAAGAGTTTCTTCCTAATGAAAGTCACATACCTTTCATTGAAACCCTTAATTTCCCCCTTGAAACTAAATTCAACAATTAACTTAGTGATAATCCCATATCACTCATCCTCAAAAATTTCGACGAGTAAAAACTCCCCCTAAAAGTCAACTCCTCCTTGACTAATAGGTAAAACTCCCCCCTAAAGGTCAACTCCCCCTTGACCATTGCACCAACAATATTTTTGAGAGTTTCAAACCTTTAGAACTCTAAAGCACCACTCCCATAGCTGCAATTTCAGACAAACAGTCGAAATTCAGCAGGTTGGCACGCCCTGATCGGTCACCAGACCGATTAGGCTTCTTCTGGATCGGTCACAGTGACCGATCCAGGCTCCCCTGGACCGATCAGAAACCCTTCTGATCGGTCCACAACTCTGATTTCTGATTTCTTCTCCCGAAATTCAGAAACCTCTAGAAAATTACAGAAAACTTCAAAAAGTGTGAAATTTTGAGGATGCATTCCTCATAACATATACTATCATGGAAAAATAATTTTCTATGAAAATAAGTTTCATTTTCAAATCTTGATATAAAGTTCAAAAGTCTTTGAAATAGCTCAAAGTTACTTATCTTTGTATCAACTTGTTCAATGATGAATGCTATCACTAGAAAAGCTTCATCAAGGTTTTTCAAATCAATTTTGAAATGATTTTAAACCCTTCAATTTAGGATCATAATCTTAGGGCTAAATGTACATGACTTGTACATAAGCTTTCCCTATGATCCCCAATTAGAATTAGGCTCATCTAGGTACAAGAACTATGTACCTTGATCCTAACTCACAATCCTAATATCTCACACACATCTAGGGTGTATCAAACACATCCAAGTCAATTTTGATGTGAGATATGGGTTTAGGTCATCTTAGGCTAAGTTCTCATGCATTTTCTAAACAACAATTTGATCTCCATATCAAATTGTGTTTTTGTCCTTAAATCAAATTAATTGATTATAAATGCAAAAGATGATGACATGGCATATAATGATATCATAAGTGAAACATGTGTCAATGTCATGATGTCATGGCATAAAGTATGAAACTTAAATAAAGCATGACATTTAACTAACCTAAGCATGATCATAAAATAAATATGATGTCATGACATGGTATATGGCAAACAATATATGGCAAATAGCACATAAAGGTATAGAAAATACCTAATTCTAGCCTTAGTTGCCATTTTTGATAGTTTTGATCATTTTGTCATAGGTTCTATATTCCTAAGTGTAATAGACCTAGCATCTTATACCAAAGATTTTTAGATCACTATGTGCCAACTAGATTGACTCTAAAAAACTTTTCAAATTTGATTGGCACATTCTAATCACCTTAGGAATAATTCTTAATTTCATTTTCAAGACTTGATTATACCTTGAAAATTCCTAAAGTGCCACCTTTTACCATGATTAGGTTAACTACCTATTCAAGTAAGGTTGGCACACCCTAACTCATCTAGCGTGATGAAATCACGCTCCTAGGAACCCAATACCTATTGGAGCTCATTGGGTTCACTAAATATTCACTAGGGATGACTTCCCTAGCAACCCTCCTAATGACCCTCCTAGGCTTTGAAGCCTTGGTCATTTGGGACTCATCAAGATCAACTCTAGGGGTGACTCCCCTTGTGACCTTGGTGATGGTCTTCCTAGCCCTAGATTTTGTTCCATAATCGAATGGAACATTGTGATAAGTGGGCTTGACCACTTGGGACTTAGTTTGTGACCCAAACCTTTCTTGTCCTTGGACTTGGATTTTTGACCCCTAGACCCTAGAGTCAAATCCTCAAGAGTCTTTTCTAGAGAGTCAAGTCTTGACCTCAAGACTTGATTTTCTTTCTCTAATACCTCAAGCTTTAATTTATCATTTTTCTTTGAGGTATTCCTAGGCATATGTCTAGATGATTTGGGATTTCTACCTAGATTTTCCTTAGCCTTAGATGAGTTAATTCTAGGGTTAACATTTCTAGAATTGTCCTTATCTAGGCTAACATGTTTAGCACCTAAGCATGCGTATCGATTTCTAATGTTATCATGCTTACCATTATTAACAATAGCAATAAGGCTACTAGCATGTGTCTTATTATTATTGCAATAATGTGCCTTAGAGATTACCTTAGGGTTTGCCTTAGCTCCCCCTATCGATGTGCTCGTCTTCTTGTCCTTGTGAGTTTGCCTCCCCCTCGGACATTGGCTCCGATAATGTCTCCTTCGCTTGCATTGGAAGCACACCACGTGCTCCTTGCTCTTGCGTATCGGGACTCCGGCTTCCTTGATCTTTGGCGCAGGTGGAGTCTTCCTAACCCTCTTTGTACACTTACTCTTGTAATGTCCACACTCCCTACACTCAAAGCACATTATGTGTAATTTGCTGGAAACTAAATCGCTTGAGTTACCTAGAGTTGAGGATGGATGAACGTTCTCTCCTTCATCCCTTCCGGAGGTAGAAGCTTCTTCTTCTTGCTCCGAACTTGAAGAAGAACTCTCCTCCTCTTCTTCTTTAGATGTTGAGTGGCCCTCAACTTCTAAATCCATTCTTCCATGAAGTGAGCTACTTGACTCACTTGACTCCTCTTCATGACTTGAAGTGGAGTTCTCCTCATGGAACTTTGCCAAGTTGTTCCACAACTCCTTGGCATCGTTATATCCACCTATCCTACACAAAACATCATTAGGTAAAGAAAATTCAAAAATTTTCAATACCTCATCGTTGACTAGGGATTGGTGGACTTGTTCCTTGGTCCACTCCTTCTTCTCTAGGGTTTCTCCTTTCTTGTCCATCGGAGGCTTGAAACCTAATTGAACACAACTCCAATTTTCAAGGTTAGTCATAAGAAAGTACTTCATTCTTACCTTCCAAAATGCGAAGTCGTCGCGATCGTAGAAGGGTGGAATTGTGACGTCTTCTCCAAATAACTCCATTCTCTAGCTCGTGCTCCCCCGGGTGTTGATCCGTCGAACAGCAACCTTGCTCTGATACCACTTGTTAGGATCGTCGTACACGGCTAGAGAGAGGGGGTGTGAATAGCCGCCCCAAATTCTCGTTTCTTTCTACAAACTAGGGTTAGCGCAGCGGAAATAAAAACAAGAAACGAAACTAGGAAGGAGAAGAAAATCAAACCTAACACGATGATGTAACGAGGTTCGGAGATAAACTCCTACTCCTCGGCGTGTCCGTAAGGTGGACGAAGTCTATCAATCCGTCGGTGGATGAGACCCCGGAAAACCGGCTAATAACAACTCCTTCTGTGTGGAGAAACCTCGCCACAATAACTTGCAACAACAAGATAGAAATACAGCAAGAAATACAAACAATATGAATGTAAAACACCTTGCTTGCCTTCGACTGGTTTCCGTTGACGAAGCAGCAACTTCACGGAAGAACAGCAGCAGCTAGCAGCTGACCAGCCGGGGAAGCTCACACGAAGCTTCAAGCAGAAGCGAGCTCAGCAAAGCTCAGATCACAGCAGTGAAGCAGAAGAAGAAAAAAAACTGTACAGGCCCTCGAACTCCTTTTATAACCTGCGAAGAAGACACAGAAGAAACTAGTCGTTGCTACGCAACGGCTAGGATGTGGACCGATCAGGCTTCATCCTGATCGGTCCACAAGGGTCCTGATCGGTCACAAGACCGATTAGGCCCTTCCCTGATCGGTCATGGAGACCGATCAGGTCCTTCCCTGATCGGTCCCATGACCGATCATGTCCTTTCCAACCCGAAAGTGATCTCCTTCTGATCGTCTACTGATCGATCATTGATCGGTCTGCTGACCGATCAGATAAGCAACAGAATACTTCTGTTTGGTTACTGATCGGTCACCAGACCGATCAGATAACCCAGCGTTTCACTGGATCGGTCACCAGATCGATCCAGGTTTAGAGCTCCCAGCCCTAAACCCTACTTGGTTCTGAGAACGAGCTACCGAGCCCTCTCCGACTTCGTCCGGTCCAGAGAACGAGCTACCGAGCCCTCTCCGACCACAGTCCGGAGAACGAGCTACCGAGCCCTCTATGACTTCGTCCGATCTAGAGAACGAGCTACCGAGCCCTCTCTGACCACAGTCCGGAGAACGAGCTACCGAGCCCTCTCCGACTTTCCGTGCCAAGTCTCCATCTTGGTCTTCTCCGTGCCAAGTCTCCATACCTGGACTTTTCCCGTGCCAAGCTCCCTGCTTGGACTTTTCACCAGATGTCTGGTCAACCTTGACCCATTTGGATTTCCCTTGCCTGGCTTCACTCACCAGGACTACCAAACTGCCTAGCTTCACTCACTAGGTCTTTTACCTGGCTTCACTCACCAGGGTTTCCCATCTGCCTGGCTTCACTCACCAGGACTTTCTCCAACTACCTGGCTTCACTCACCAGGACTTTCACTTTCACCTACCTTCACTCACTAGGATTTTCACCTGGCTTCACTCACCAGGATTTCCCGAACTGCCTAACATCCCAGTTAGGACTTCCCAGTCAAGTATCCGGTCAACCTTGACCTACTTGACTCTTCTTCATCCAACTGCACCTGCATTGTCCATGTCTACATGTCTTCCTGTATTGTCAAACATCGAAACCATGACCAAGGTTTACGCTTGGTCAACTAGGTCAACCTTGACCTAGTGGAAATTGCACCAACAAAAAAGAGCAGAGCTTTGTCGGATGGCATTCGCAACGTCGCAGGAGCGCAGGAGAACAGGTTTTCAGTTTTTTTTGTTCTAACTCCAGCCCTCGGGGCGCCTGGAACCTTCAGGGCGCCCTGGAGTGATGTAGTCGAGCCAACTAGCGAACTCCACGTGGTACAGCGACGTTGGGGATAACTTTTTGCCTTCAGGCGCCCGGGTACCTTCCGGGCGCCCGGACCTTGATTTCCAGCAGCTTCCTTCCTGCAAGAAAACGTTAGTCCGAGACATTTATATCTCCTGCAAAACAGATTATTAGCATAGTTATAATAAACAGAAATAGTATTAATTAGATTCCGTCTCTCCGAAACCGGAATCTAGTCAAGATATCGACTTAGAGTTCCGAAATGGTTTTAAGTCAGATCGGCGCCTAAGTTCCTTCCCTGGAACACGTCCTCACAGTCACTCCCCTCCAGTGACTTACCTTTACTTACCTGCAAGACGTCAGGTCAGCCCTTCGACCCGTCTGGACTTCATGCCAGCTATTTGGTCAGTCCGTCGACCTAGCTGGACTTCGTGCCAAACGTCCGGTCAGCCCGTCGACCTAGCTGGGCTTCATGCCAGACATCAGGTCAGCCCTTCGACCTGTCTGGACTTCTCCTGCACACTCGGTCAGAGTGTCAGATCAACAACAAAACTAACTTAACCTATTTTGTCATTCATCAAAACCTGGGTTAGACCGTTAGTGCTAACCGCACCAACACCTTATGAATGACTTGTAACGAGAAGGACATCAACCTTTTGCGACGTTATCTAACCTCGCCTCTATTCGTATCCACACCGAGCTCTTCAAGACAACTCCAAGAGAACAAGCTTTGCCTTCGGAAGATACTAGCCACGAGCGAAGGAGAAGGATCAAGAAGAAGAAGTAAAAGGAAGATCTTCTTCCTTTAGGTGGTTCACGACAACAAGAAGAGAACCTCTTGTTGTGGCCGGTGGTAAGAGAGAGGGAGAGGGAGAGAGAGGTATTGGATTTAGATTTTCAAAACTTAATCAGACCAATAATGAATTGTCTATTAATTCTCTCTTAAACATATCAATATATAATCTTCTTTAATTAATTGGATTAAAAGGTCTAAATCTATCCCATTATGCTTTATAAGCATCCTGTTTAATATTTTTCCACCTCTAGAAGGTATCCGACAAAAAGAGAGCTAGTAGATTATCACTAGACGGTATGTTATGGAGTAAGAATTAAGGGTTCCGAACCATATAAAATCTCGTGTCTCCTATGTTTGTATTTTTTTTATTATTGTATTTATTTCCTCTACATACTAATCAATTGTAGATGAGCACACTAGACCGATTGTACGAAGCAAATCCCTATTCATCCTCCCCTCTAGCAATGTCATCATATCGGTCCGATCCCAACATTGGTATTCAAGTAAGAAACAAATATTAATTTTCTCTCATTTGAGATTAAAATAGGCAGAAGGGTATTTTAGGGAATAAGTATACTCTTTGGTAAAATGTAAAAGTATAGTGCATGATTTAATTATTTATGAAATTTAAGTGCGGGGTATGATAAATTGCCATAATAAATAAGAACTTCACAAGCACAATTAACAACTAAGACCAAACTTGTTCGTTAATATTTCTTGGCTTAGATACTCAATTCCTTTCTCGTGAACTTACAAGGAACAGATCGTTAGTTGCCATTCCCTTTTCCGATCCCAAAAAGAAGCCATAAAAGCCCCTATCTTAAACTAAATTCATTTCAACGTGGATACTTGGTGACACGCTGTGCAAATCTAATAAAATGGAGTCATGGAAATTTCGCTTCTCCTCATATTTAGCAGACGGGAACCTCTGTCCTGAATCCCCGTGTCCCTGTGACCCACTCGTTGTGACCTGGCCATCGTCGGTGGCCTTTAGCAGCCGGTCTGACACAAACTATACCAGGGAATGTGAACCTAGGGGGATCACGGCTGGTACGGTGGTGGCCGGAATCCACCAATGGAGGAGCAGGAGTTGAAGTCAACGGCAGAGGAAAGCAAGGGTCCGACAATGGCCGGATTCCGGCCGCGATTGCAAGGGTCATGATCGTGCCGGCCACGATCCCTCTGATTCACCTTCCTAGGATATAGTTTGAATTGGATCGACGACCAAGAGCCGCCGATGGAGGACAGACTACGATAAGGGAGACATGGGGACACAAGGATTCTAAGACAGAGGATCCCATATCTAGTCATTTGTGTAAAAATTCTTAGAAGATAGCCTGAAATCCTTTATTAAAGATTTATTTTCAACTCGTGCAACTTGTGCTAAATCATTCTTTATCATAGTAACTTAATCATGTCTTGATTGAATCTTATCGTTTAGGACAATATAAAATTTTATAAAACATAGAAAACTAATTCTATTTTTTTTTAAAAAATAATTTTATATTAAACACTTATTTTTTAAAAAAAAAGAAAACTTACTTTATAAATAATTGGATTTGTTTTACTTACCTGTGTCACCGTGTCACGTTACATCATTTTAAAGTTTTTTATATGATTCGAAGCCTTAATTCTTACTTAATAATATTTTTGATATTATTGTCTTATAATTAGGGTATTCAGTCTTTATAAACGTCCTGTTTAATATTTTAAGATTATTATTTTATTAATGTTATTTTTAACCGACATCTCCTCTTTGGAA
The DNA here is from genome assembly GCF_018446385.1 of Zingiber officinale. Lineage (NCBI taxonomy): Eukaryota > Viridiplantae > Streptophyta > Magnoliopsida > Zingiberales > Zingiberaceae > Zingiber > Zingiber officinale. The sequence goes on along the minus strand of NC_056000.1, from coordinate 5,087,557 downwards.
TAACAAGTTTTTCTTTTTCCTAATATTCATCTGTGAATCAACAAGGGTTAGAAGGTCGCTTTCCATATTCACAATGGATTTGATAGTCGCTTCCGATATTTATATGCAAATCAACGGATTCAATAGTTATCCATTGCATCACTTCCTATAGTCACCTTAAAACAATTATCGTTTCAAACAGATGCATTAGAAAATTACCCAATTTTTTTTTATTGATTTTTGCTGATCTTCAAAAAATCATATTTTTGACTGGAATTAAATCACAGGATGCACAATATATCAAATAGAAGTTCATTTAGAGATCTTTGATTTAATATATTGTGCATCTCGTGATTCAATTTCAGTCAAAATTTATTGTCTCTCAAAATTTAAGTCAACAACAATATTGTTGTTGGTCTTTCGAAGTCAACTATACATTATAGCAACTACAAAATTATAGTTACTACAACTACAAGTTATAACTTTGAGATGCTATAACTTTTGATTTAGATTGAACTGCTGGACGTATAATATATCAAAACAAAGCTCATTTAAAGATCTTTTAAAATGTGTTGCTAGTTTTTGAAAATCAATAACACCAGCAACAGTGTGTTGCTGGTTTTCGAAAATCAGCAACACCAACAACAATGTGTTGCTGGTTTACAAAAATTAGCAACACTAGCAACAATCTGTTGCTGGTTTTTTAAAATCAGCAACAATGTGTCGTTGGTTTTCCACAATCAGCAACCCCTCGTTTTCAAATTTCTGCAACAATGGGTTGCTAGTTTCCAACAATTAGCAACACAAGCAACAATGTGTTACTGGTTTTCAAAAATTAGGAACACTATGTTCATCTGAAAAAAAATTCCAAACCACTTTTTTTGTGTTGCTCTTTTTCGAAATCAGCAACAACATTGTATTGTTGATTTTTTTGAAATCAGTGACACAATGTTGTTGCTGATTTTTTGACAACATAATGTTATTGATTTTAAAAGATTTTGTCAATTTTTAGAAATCAGCAACACCATGTTGTTGATTTTTGAAAATCAACAATGAAGAGTTCAATCCAAATCAAAAGTTATATAGTTATATCAACTATGATTTCGTAGTTGCTACAATGTGTTACTAATTTTAAGAAACTAACAATAACATTGTTGTTAACTTAAACTTTGAGAGATCGTAACTTTTGACTAGTATTGAACTATGGGACACAAAGTATATCAAATCAAAGATCTCTAAATGAACTTCGATTTGATATATTGTGGATCCCATTGTTAAATTTGAATCAAAAGTTATGACATCTCAAAATTTACTGAGCACACACGTTATATCAGCTACACAAACCGTAGCTACTATAAATACAAATTTAACTTTAAGAAGACATAACTTTTGATTTAGACTATATCATTCAACGCACAATATATCAAATTGAAGATCTTTGAATGATCTTCGATTTGATATATTGTGCATCCTGTAGTTCAATTCAAATCAAAAGTTATGGTCTCTCAAATATAACTTATAGTTTAGCAGCTATAATTTCCTAGCTCCTACACATATTGCTGGTTTCTTAAGATCAACAATACAAAAAGTTTTTGGTCTTCTAAAGATCAACTACACATTATTGCTGACTTAAATTTTGAGAGATCTTAACTTTTGACAGAGATTGAATCATGAGACACATAGTATATTAAATCAAAGTTAATTTAGAGATATTTGATTCGATATATTATGTGTCTCATGGTTTAATATGAGTGAAAGTTATGGTATCTCAAAGTTTAAGTCTGCAACACATTGTTACTAGTTTTCTAAAAATCAACAATGTATTGTTGCTAGTTTTGTTAAGATCAGCAACACGTTATTGATAATTTCTTAAGATCAATAACACTTTATTGCTGGTTTCTTAAGATCAGTAATATGAAGAGCAGCAACAACATTGTTGCTAACTTAAAGTTTGAAAGACTATAACTTTTGATTGAAATTGAATCATGGGATACATAATATATCAAATATCGTTCAAAGATCTTCGATTTGATATTTTGTGCATCCCAAGATTTAATTTGAGTCAAAAGTTATTACTTCTTAAAATTTATTTAACATACACGTTACAGCAGCTACGAAATCATATCTACTTGTTGTGTTGTTGATTGTAAAAAACCAACAACACATTGTTGATGATTTTCAAAAACCAATAACATATTGTTGCTGGTACTGTTGATTTTCGAAAACCAACAACACATTGTTGTTGGTGTTGCTGATTATCAAAAACTAGCAACACATTTATTGTGTCTAAAGGTTATTCATGTATCTCCATAATGACATAATATTGTCCACTTTGGGCATAAACCTTCATGGCTTTAGTTTTGGGTTCTACTCAAAAAGTCTTATGCTAATAGAATTATCTTACATCTTTTTAAAATCATGATCTTTTTCATATCTTTCTAATGTGAGATTTTGATTGTATCCCCAATAATCCTCCCCTTAAACAAAAAACTACTATTACTCTCATGGTCCGAGCCTCTAGGCGAGCATTAGGTCACTCTTGACTTGCTTCGGGTCTCCCTGCAAACATCCAGTCACCCTGACTTGCTTCTATTGGTCCCATGCGGCTGGCAAGAGGAAGGGTGAATTACCCTAAAAATACAAACATACCATTCTCAAAACTTATGACTTTGATTAAGACAAATACTTTAATAAAAGAAACAAAAATGCATAAAAGAAGTACAAGATAAAAAGGATTTAACTTGGTTTACAATTGGGGAGGTTGCTAATTCAACATAAATGTAGCTCAACTAGAAGACTTCTTCTTCAACATAAGTCAGAGGCGAAGAAGCCTTGTACAGGATGTTGACAACGTAAAAACTTGAGAATAGAATAATAACTTCGAGTATAGAAAGTGTTGTTGTAAATCTCGAGCACCGGGCCTCCTTTTATAGGCTCACTATTCGAAGTGATCATTTGCTGATGTGGCGCGATCTGGGCGCCCATAGCGAGACAAACTCTATTTCCACACAATGGCTTCGCAACGGTGTGAAGATTGAACATTTTATATCCAGGCACCTGGACCATGTCCGGGTGCCCCGACCTAGGGGTGTAATCGAGCCGAGCCGAGCCGAACTCTTAAATGTTTGAGCATGACTCGTTTATAATCGAGCCGAGCTTGAGCTTTGTTTAACGAATATATTCATGTCTCACGAGTTTATTCAAGCTTTTATCGAGTCTAAACGAGCTTAATAAATATAAATTATAAATTTAAATATTTATTAAAAACTAAATTATAATTTTAAAGAAAATTATAATATTCTTATTAAAATTTATAATTTTATTCTAATAAATAAATTTAATATATTTGTCTATATTTTTCATAAGTAGAGTGTAAAATCTATAAATTTAATATCAAACCAATTATTATTTTTATTTAAAAGTTGATTCATGAGCTTAACGAACATGTTCACGAGCTAACGAGCCGAGCATTGTGAAGCTTGAGCTTGGTTAATTTATCTTAACGAGCTTCATTAAACGAGCTCAAACGAGCTTTTATCGAATCGAGCTTCGAATAGTTCACGAGCGGCTTGATTCATTTACATCCCTACCCGAACCGTTACTGACATGGACCCGAAAGTGATCCACAGCAACAGTTTATCGACGAGGTGCCCATTCGGCGCCCACCTTGTCCGAGCGCTGACTATTCAGGTGCCCGGACTAGTTGGTCCGAGAGCCGGGATCGGTCAGCTTCGTGCTAACCGTCCGGTACCTTCTCCAATCGCTAGCTTCATCTTCAGTCGCTTAGGTGATGCTCCGGTCTTCCAAAGTTGAGCTCACCTGAACCCAATTCCAATCTCCTCGAGCAATCTTTCGCTCTAGCTTCTAGTCCCTCAGAAGCGCCGCGCGCGTCCTTCTCGCTCCACTAGTGTACTCTTATGTAACTTTTCGTTCCTTGAATGCACCGAGCCCATTGACTCGATTCCCGTGTCATTCTTCTCGTCCGCTATGTCTTCCACTCGATTTTTTATGATCCTAAGCTTCTGCACAATTAGACATACGATCAAATACACAGAACCTAACTTGACTTAGTTGACCACATCAAAATAATATGAGATACTTACAATCTATCCTTTTATGATGTGATCAACCCAAGTTAAGTTAGGGTTAAAAAAATAAAAAATAAATAGTAAAATAATTATAATTAATAATCATGCTATGCAAGGAACAAATATGCAAAATTAAAAAACTTAATATGAATGTAAAATATAACTCCCCCTATACTTAATCTATAATTCCCCCCTTTGATTACATTAAAAATAGGGATAAAAATTTTAAGGGTTATACAAATAATGACTAACACTTAGAAAAATTTTGGGAATTATTTTTCAAAAAACTAAATTTTTGTGATTTAAAAGTCAGTTTTAGAAGTTATAATTTTCAAATTATTTTTAATTGTTAAAAAAAATGTGAAAATTTTGTAACGATTAAACATACTTATACAAAATAGTGATAAAATTTTCACAAATAAACAAAATTAATATAAGTAGTAATAAATTATTTTATATAGAGAAATGTATTTATAAAAAATGCTTAATAAATAGATTTTAAAATAAAAAATTCTTACAACTTTTTCTAGCAGGTAAAACAAAAATTATATCTTTAGACAAATTAAATTTTTGAATATTGACTTTTAAAAATTTTTAATATTAAAAATTAATATTTTGGTGAAAAATTAGTATAAAATTTTTTAATAGTCAAAAATTTTCAAAAGTTTTCTGACAGATAAATAATAAAATACTTTTTCATAAAAAGATTAAGTTCTAATTATTTTCGAAAAGAAAGAATATGAAACAACTTATTTGAAAAATTAGACAATTTTAAGCATAGAAATAAAATATTAAGGCAAAGTAGAATTAACACATGTATGAAAATTTAACATAAATATGATTTTGAAATCTAATATATATTCCTATATACTGAATTAATCAGATACTTTCTGCGAATAAATTTTCTTGTTATTTTTTAATTTGGCCCTTGTGATATTTGAAATATAAATTTAGCCTTAGATTGTTCCTCAAATTTTGAATATGTGTGCATAACTGATTCTTTTCAAGTTTTTCTAGTTGATCCCTTAACTTTTCATTTTCAATTTTTAACTTGTCAAAATCTTCTAATCGACAAGATTTTGCTAATGCTATTTTTAATTCTATATTTTCCTTTTTACAATTTTTATTTCCTATTTCTAACTAACAAGAATTTTTAGAAAGTATTTTTATAAATTTATATAATTTGTCCGGAGGTAGAGATCGTGTCAATCTCATTATTCGATGCTCGCCTGTATTACTGCTTCCTTCTGAAGTGGCTCCCACTTAGTCGATGCTCTTGATGTTCATTTCGGAGGAGCTCACTTCGTCGTCTTCTTGGTGACTTGCCATCAATGCAAGTCCGATGTAGGTTTCGATTTCTGATTCTGATGGTGACGTTTCATCCCACGTCGCCTTTAGATTTGTGCTTCGTCTGGGTCGATCTTTTGTTCTTTTCCTTATTCTTCAGTTTTGGACAATGGTCTTTTATATGTCCTTCTTGACAGTTATAACATCGCACCTTTCATTTGCTTTGTGAATATTTCTTAGCCTACGACTTGATAAATTTGTTACTTTTAAGAAATTTATCAAATTTTCTTACCATAAACACGGCTTCGCCTTCGTCAAGTGACGTGTCTGAATCTAATTCACCTTTCTGGTTAGCCTTCAGTTCTATGTTTTAAGTTCTTTTCTTCTTTATTCTTTAAGCCTGCACATCTCAATTCATGAAGTTCAAACGAAGAAAACAAATTTTCTAAGGTACTCAACTTGAGGTCCATAGAGATGTAGAATGAATCGACTATCGATGTCCACTCGGGTGTTCTCATAAATGCATTTAAGACATACCTTAATGAATCTTGGTTTGTTACCATTTCTTCAAGATTCGTGAGTTCGATGATCAGCTCCTTGATCCTCAAGTGTAGATGTGCGACTAATTCACCTCTTCTATTTGGAGGTTGCTGATCTAGTTCTGGAGCATATCCCATCTTGCGAGTTTCGTCTCCAAGATCCCTTCGTGTAGTTCTAGGAATTTTTTCCAGAGCTCTTTGGCTGACTCGTAGCGTCTGATTTGGTTGACTTCTTGTGGTGGTAAAACACTCAACGGATAGAATTCTACCTTACAGTTTACCACGAAGTTGGCTTGCCCCTTCTTCGTCCACATATATTCTTTTTTGTCGGTTCCTTACTGATCCTTCAAAACCATATTTCATTATTAACAATAATTTGAAATCAGTTTTGAAGAATACCTTCATCTTCTTTGTTGAAGTCACGATATCCCCCTTGAACTTAGGCGAGTAGATACTTGGTCCCGCCATTTCATATGTGCTTCGATCGGCATTAGTCTTTCTAAGCGTCTTCGCTCTGATATCAATTATATTGTTGATCCCATGCAGCCGACAATAGGGAGATGAATTGCCCTGAAAAGACAAGTATACCCTTTTCAAAACTTACTATTTTAATTAACACAAACAGTTTAATAAAAAAACTAAAATGTATAAAATAAGTATAGACAAAAAGGATTTACTTAGTTTATAACCGGAGATATTGCTAATCCAAGGCAAATGTAGCTCAACTAGAAGACCCTTCTTCGACACAAGTCGGAGGCGGAGAAGCCTCGTATAAGACGTTGATAGCGCAGAAACTTGAGAATAGAATAAGAACTTCGAGTACAGAAAGTGTTGTTGTGAATCTCGAGCACTAGGCCTCCTTTTATAGGCTCACTGGTTGAAGTGACCATTTGTTGATGTGGCACGGTCCAGGTGCACAGACCCTCTCTAGGCACCCCCAGCGAGGCAAACTCTATCTTCACACAATGGCTTCGCAACAATGTGAAGATTGAATTTTCCATGTCCAGTCGTCTGGACCATGTCAGAGAACCCAAACCTTTGCTGACATGGACCCGAAAGTGATTCACAGCAACAGCTTGTCAACGAGACACCCGTTCAGTGGCCCGGTGGTCCGAGCGCCTGGATTGGTTAACTTCGTGTTGACTGTCTGGCGCATTCTCCTGTCGCTTGGATGATGCTCCGACCTTCCAGAGTTAAGCTCACCCAAATCCAACTTTGGCATTCTCCTCGAACAATCTTCAGCTTCGGCTTCTCGTCCCTCAGAAGCACCATGCGCGTCCTTCTTACTCCACCAGTGTACTCTTCCACAGCTTCTTGTTGCTCAGATGCACTGACCCCGTCGACTCGATTCTCGTGCTATCCTTCTCGTCCACGATGTCCTCCACACTACTTCTTGTGATCCTAAGCTCCTGCACATTTACACTCAAGGATCAAATACATAGGACCTAATTTAACTTGGTTGAGCACATCGGGCCTCTCCACAAGCATCCGATCGCCCTAACCTACTCTGGGTCTTCTCCACAAGTATCTAGTCACTCTTGACCTGCTCCAGCCCTCCCTAAGAGCATCTGATTACCCTAACCTGCTTTAGGCCTCCCTGTAAACATCCGGTCACCCTGACCTGCTCCAAGTCTCCCTGCAAGCATTTACATCCGGTCACTCTTGACCTAGTTCGAGCCTCCCCACGAGTATCTAGTCACTCTGACTTGTTTCGGACCTCTCCGTAAGCATCTGATCACCCTTGACTTGCTCCAAGTCTCCGCGTAAGCATCTATATTTAGTTACTCTTGACTTTCTCTAGGCTTCCCCGTGAGCATTAGTCACTCTAATTTTCTCCAGGCCTCCCTGTAAGCATTCAAATCTAATGACTCTAACTTGTTCCAGGCCTCCCCACGAGTATTTGATCATCCTGACCTACTCTGGGTCTCCCCACAACTTCGTTCAAAGCCACCTGACATGACATCTAGTATGGACCATGACTCTAATATATTTGTTGTGTCCAAAGGATATTCACATATCTTCACAATGACATGATATTATCCTCTTTGAACCTAAACTCTCATGACATTATTTTTTAGGCTTTATCCAAAAGGCTTCATGTCAATGGAGATATCTTATATGTTTTTAAACTCATGATATTTTTCATAAATTTTTAATGTGGGACTTTGATTGTATCTCCAAAACATTGTTGTTGATTTTCAAAAACAAGCAACACATTGTTGCTAGTATTGTTGATTTTTGAAAATCAGCATATTATGTTGCTGAAAAATTAGCAAGAACATTGTGTAGCTAATTTAAAAATCAGTAACACAACAAAAAAAATGGTTTGTAATTTTTTTCAAATGAACACATTGAAAAATCAACAATACAACAAAGAAAAAAGTGGTTTGCAATTTTTTTCATATGAACACTGATATGGTGAATGATGTGGGCCCCCTAAGCCAAGAGGGAGTCTAACATGGTAGTCAAAGTCAAAGAGGGGTCAATACACTGGCCCAGCATGGTCGGTTGTCTCGATCGAGCTACCATCCAATCGGACTCTTGGTCTGGTCAAAATTCAAGTCTCTCATTGTTGATGAAGCTCTGAGCTAAGTCAGTGTCATTCAGAGGAGAGTCCTCTTAGTCGGTTAAGATAATGCGAGCTACTATCCTGGCCAGGTGATTTAGCCGATTGGATCATACATCTGATCGGAGACACTGGATACTTTATATGACCGGATGTATTGACCAAATGGAGAGGTCGAGCAAAAGACGAGTCCCTGGCAATATTCCTCAAATCTAACCTAGTTGCTCTTGTAAGCAATAGCCGATCAAACTACAGAAGGGACTTGGTTGATTTGCCAGCTAAGCATAGTAAGGGTCACTCATCCTAACATCCTCACATTCTTTTTTGGCATTTTATTCCACGAATGATAGAGAATATTCGATATGTAAGTTGTTGATCCCTTGGAGGCCGACAAGAGAGGATAAATTGCCCTGCACAAAGAAAAATGAACACCCTTTTTCGATCTTTATAAACTTTTATTAAGAAACACTTGCATAAAAAGAAACTAATTAACAAACAAGAAGGAAGAGGTAGATCATTTACTTGATTTGCAATCAGAGGATTGTTAATCCAAGGTAAGTAAAGCTCACTGTCAAATCTCCTTTAGGTGAAGAAGTCTCTTACAGCAATTAAAATACTCGAATACAAAGCTAAACAAAAGGTAGAATGTTTACAAGTGTTATATCTAGCTTCTGGAATCAAGGTTGTATTTATAACCCTGATCGGGATACCTAGAAGGATTTCAAGTGCTTAGACGTGGATAAAACTTTATCCTCTTCGCAATGGATCTCACCACGTCAAGTTTCAATAAGGTTTCTGGTCCAGGTGCTTGGACCTAGTCTGGGTGCTTGGACTTAGTCTGGGCGCCCGACGCTCGGACTAAAGTCAACCTCTATGTTGACTTTTTGGTCCGGGCTCTCGTTCCAACTCTGTTCAATTGTGTGATTTCGGCCATATGAAATAAGGCTCACCCGACCCTATTTTCCGGCCTTCTCGAGTAACCTTCCTCTCTGATTTCTCGTCACTGTCACACGCTTCCTTCTTGTCCGCCACGTACTCTTCCATAGCGCATCTTCCCTCGGAAGCACCGAGCCCGTCGACTCCCTTCCGTGTCGTCCTTCTCGCTACCTACGTCTTTTGCTCGACTTCCTATTCTCCTAAGCTCGTGTACACTTAGACACAGGGTTAAACCACAACAGGACCTAACTTGACTTGGTTGATCACATCAAAACTACTTTAGAGTACTTACAATCTCTCCCTTTTTAATGTGAGCAACCCAAGTTAAGTTAAGGTAAATCAAAAAATAAATAATGGTAAGGTAATAAATCTTACAAGTATAAAATGCCCAAAAATTAGATAAATTACCCTCCCCTAGATTTAATCTTCATTTCTTTCCCTTTGATCACATTAAAAATAAGGGCTTTCCATAAAAATAACTTGGAATAAATGTAAAATAAAGTCTAACGGTAAAAAAAACTGACTATCATCCAAAAAACTTCAGGAAGTTCTAAGATTCGAAAAACTGGATAAATTATTTTTAGAAAATTAATTAAAAAAATTTAGACTTGAAAAAATAATGAAAATTTTTTATAACTATTGAACAATCATATATAAAGCAGATATATTTGTTTTTAAAAAAATCATATTATTTTAAGCAGAAATAAAATCTTTTCTACGTAAAGTTATATTTTAAAAAAAAACTTAAAAAATAGTTATTAACCTTGAATGATCTTGAAATATTTTCTAGAATGATTAATAGCAACTAACTTTGTAGAAAATATAAAAATTCAAAAATTAAATTTTTGAGAGTTTTTAATATTAAAAATTTTCATTTGCATAAATAATTTATAGAATTTCACCAACGATCAAAACAAAATCTCTTAGATAGAGAAAATAATAAAGTTCTATAGAAAAATAAATTTTATAAAAATAACTCTGTAAGATATTTTTAAATGAACAAATATACTTTTTCTTACACAATTCATACAAAATAATTTTATGGCCAGATAAAAAATTTGAAATTTTTCTTATTGATAAGTGATGAAATTCTCTTTTTCAAAAAAATTAAATTCTAATTAATTTCTAATAGAAATCATGCAAAGCAATTTATTTGTATGCAAAAAAAATTAAAAAATAAGGCATGCATAACAATTTAACCTAAGCATGATCTTAAAACCCAAAATAGATTCTTTCCAACTAGATTAATAAAAAAATTTCTTGATAACTTTCTAACTTGGTCCTTATGATATCTAAAATATCAATTTAGTCCTGAATTATTTTTAAAATTTGAAGGAATAAAAGTTAAACATGCAGAATTTTTCAAATTTTGTATTTGTTCTTTTAAATTTTTATTTTCTATTTTTAGTTTGTTGAAATTCTCTAATTGACAAGATGTTGCTAGAATTCCTTTTAATTCATTATTTTCTTTTAGTAAGTTTTTATTTTCTATTTCTAATTTGAAGAACTTTTTGACAACATTTTAATAAATTTAAATAATTGGTCAAGAGGTAAAGACTATACCTAACTTACCTTGTCGATCTCTGATTCTCCCCTTGAAGTGCTGATATTGCTCCCCCTTCATCAATGCACACGATACTCATTTCATATGAGTTTGCTTCATCTTCTCCTTCTTGGTGATTTACCACTGATGCAAGTCCGGTGAGGGCTTTGATCTCTAATTCAAACGATGTTTCATCCCACGTCGTCTTTAGATTTCTATTCTTTTTCTGGATTGGCTTCTTGTTCTTCTCCCTATTCTTCAATTTTGGCCAGTAGTCTTTGACGTGCCCTTCTTCATCGCAGTAGTAGCATCTTACCTTTCTTTTTCTTCTTTTGCCCTGCACTTGATTGAATTTATTAGTTTTATTTTTTTTTTAAATTTCCTTACCATGAACGTCGTTTCCTCATCGTCAAGGGAAGTTTTAGATTCTTGTTCATCCATTTTTACCTTTAAGGCAATGTTGTGCTTGGATTCCTTCTTCAGATCTACACATCTTGTTTCATGAAATTCAAATGTCGAAAATAACTCTTCTAAAGTACTTACCTTTAGATTCTTAGAGATATAATGTGCATCTACTAAGGATATCCATTTAGGAGTCCTAGGAAAGGCGTTAAGAGCGTACCTTAACAAATCATGATTGGTTACCTTTTCCTGAGATTCATGAGTCTGGTGATGAATTCCTTGATCTTTGAGTGGAGGTGTTCAACGGTTTCACCTTCTTCTAATCAGAGGTTGCTAATATGGTTTCGGAGCAGATCCCATCTCATGAGTTTTGCCTCCGAGGTCCCTTCGTATAGTTCCAAGATTTTCTCCCAGAGCTCCTTGGCTGACTCGTAGGCTCTGATCCGGTTGACTTCTTGAGGTGGTAAAATGCTAACCAAATAAAACTCTGCTTTGTTATTTGCTACGAATTCGACTTACTCCTTTTTCATCCATTGGTGTTCTTCTTTACCCTCTAGTGCTGCAAAACCAAACTTCATGATTAATAACAAATCAAAATCTGTTTTAAAAAATACCTCCATCTTTTTCTTAGAGTTCGTGAATTCCCCCTCGAACTTAGGTGGATAGATGCTCGGTCTGGCCATCTCTTGTGTTTCGATCAGCGGTTAGTCCTCTTGAAGTGGTTGGACTCTGATACCACTTGTTGGTCCCTTGGAGGCCAGCAAGAGAGGGTGAATTACCCTGCACAAAAAAATGAATACCCTTTCTCGATCTTTATAAGATTTTATTAAGAAAATAGTTGCATAAAAAGAAACTAATTAACAAACAAGAAGGAAGAGCCAGATCGTTTACTTGGTTTGCAATAAGAAGATTGTTAATCCAAAGTAAGTAAAGCTCACTATCAAATATCCTTCAGGCGGAGAAGCCTCTTACAGCAGTTAAATAACTCGAATACAAAGCTAAACAAAAGGTAGAATGTTTAGAAGTGTTATATCCAGCTTCTGGGATTAGGGTTGTATTTATAGCCCCAATCGGGGTGCCTAGATGGGTTCCAAGTGCTTGAACATGGATAAAATTTTATCCTCTTCGCAATGAATCGCACCATGTCAAGTTTTGATAGGTTTCTGGTCCGGACGCCTGGACCCAATTTGGGCGTCTTTTGTTTAATTTCCTATGCTCCTAAGTTCCTGCACACTTAGACACAAGGGTTAAACCACAACAGGACCTAACTTGACTTGGTTGATTACATCAAAACTACCACGGATGACATAGAATATTCTATATACAAATGTTACACTAGAAGCTTCCACTATGCTAAATGCAAAGATTACAAATCCATTTTGGGAAAGGTGTCAAAGCATCTTTATGGTCTATCTTTTTTTGGAAATGCTTTGAGGTTTGTGCATAGACAAATAAAAACACTATAAAAGATGGTCTCCATCTACAGATGCATGTACGCAAGGCTATGCAACTTTAGGCATCCATAAACATTGTTCGTTCTATTGTTCATCACCTTTAATTAGATCACTGACTTAAGCATCAAAGTATCTGTGCAGGGGAACCCTTCCCTGGCGCAATTGCTGACATCTCTTTTAATATACAGGATCACTCAGAGTTCTTTTTTACCTGCGCTAAGATTTTTACACGATCAACATCAGTCATCTACCTAGTACACCATCTTCTCTGCTTTCAGATAGAATCAAACACATTGTTGCTGGTATTGTTGATTGTCGAAAACCAACAACACATTGTTGTTGGTAATGATTTTTGAAAATTAGCAATATTGTGTCACTAATTTTTCAAAATCAACAACAACGTTGTGTTGTTAGCTACACAATGTTGTTAATTTCAAAAAATTAGCAACATAGTAAAAAAAATTATTTGGAAGTTTTTCTGATGAATAATAAAAAATAAAGAGAGAGAAGTAATAAAAGGAAGAGAGAGACAAGTAAAAAAGGAAGAAACCAACAACGTTGTTTGGACATTTTCAAAATCACATACGGATAGGGGAAAATGCATAATTACCTAGGTTGTTTGATAAATAATCATTGATATATTGTACATCCTATGATCTAATTCTAGTCAAAAATTATGATCTTTTAAAATTTAAGTCAACAACACCGTGTTGCTGATTTTCATAAATCAACAAGACAATATTGCTAATTTTCAAAAATATGTGTTGTGATGCTGATTTTTTAAAATCAGTAACAATTTGTTGCTAACTTAAATTTTGAGTATCCATAACTTTCGATTTCCAGGAATCAATAACACGAGATTGATTTTTGGAAACCAACAACACAAGTGTTGTTGATTTTTGGAATGCAACACCGTGTTATTGTTGGATTTTAGAAATCAGCAACACCATGTTATTGCTGATTTTCAAAAATCAACAACATGGTGTTGCTGATTGTCCATGTTACTAATTTTTGGAAACTAGCAAGACATCTTCATGACCTGTTTATGTTTATTATTTTCAATATGTTACATTAAAATTGTATATAATATCCGAAGATAATCTAATTTGTTATTTAAATTTTCAATCAATAATTTTTAGTATTCGTTGTGAGCTTCTTAAGATAAATAAACAAACTACTCTAAAAATAATATAACCAATCTTCTTTTTGATAAACAAATAAAAAGGCACAGAACATCCATTATTGATCTCAAACACAAACTAACATCAACGATAAGACTAAACAATATAAGGAAGATTGATCAAATCTATACATAGTCTTATTTTTTTCCTCTAAAAAAATTTAATCTCTCATCCATCCTTCTTCATCTCTATCGCGACGAGTTTCCTCCATCGTCGTCTGCTTTGACATTTCATCAAACAACTACCGATCAAACAATAGAACTACCTTAAAACACACAAAATTTAGATCTTTGATCCAAAATCAAAACTTATTTCGCCACCAGGGACACACCGACATTCCAGCGACCGGAGTCACCTTTCAACGAAGAATTGATGAAACCAATCTCATCCTCCAAAAGCACTCATTTTCCTCCTCTCGAGACCGACTTCTCCGACTTGTTGAGCTTTACCTCTAACAATAATAAGAAATTCAAAAAGTAGACCAAATGCTAAAATAAAATGCAATGCAACGACATGGAGATCATGAAAAGAAAGTGAATGAAGTTGGGATGGAATGATGAGCAAAGATCACCCCCGGTGCCCCTTTTAAAATCAACATAGTTGGCTATCGTCATCGACGTACCATCTCTTTGTGTTGCTGGGTGGAAGCGAAGGAACAATGACATACAACCGTCGTCGATGCTCCGATGATGGAGGAAACAGAGATGAAAGAGGAGGGCTAGAAGATTAAGTTTTTTTAAAAAAAATAAAAAAAATAAAAAGGAAGGAGGGTATTATGGAAAAGAAAATGGCATGGGATATGTGATTTACTCAATTTCAAATATGTACACTTTTTTTTTTTGAGTAATATGCAAAATCTATTACGTTGTTGGGTAAATTGTCGAATTTTTATTAAAAATATCATTATTTTTCTTTGCTATTTGTCATATAAAAATATGCACTGACATGGTTCTCTTTAGTCTCATATCTTAGGATTTATAACATCGTAAGTGAAGAAGCTTCTATAAACACCTTAAGTTGACAACATTAAAAAGCTTTTTTTTTCCCTTTTGGCTAAGATCTATTTGTTCTTATCAATTTAATATATGATATAAAAAATTAAATTAATTATTTATGAGAGTTCTCAAACATCTCTTACGTTGTACTGATCTAGCGCATCCTTACCAAGTCTAATTTATAAATCCGGGATACTAATTTACGCGTATTCATATATTATATTATACATGTAACGTGATGACTAGTATTATATAAAAAAAATTCTATTGCACTGGTGGTTCTGATCAACTGGGCCATTGAACCGTAATCGGTCCCGTCCCGGTTATGGTTCATGTCCAACCTGTTGACCCGGTTATGGGCCCGTATCGGATATGGTTTCAGGTCTAAACCGGACCCAACCTGAGTCGGGTCTGGAGGATAGTTCCCCATATCATGCATTACCTCTGTACATGAGTGATTGTCCATGTACCAAGACAGTGGAGACTCCAAACTGCCGAATGAGGCACTCGTGTCGTGTGGGCGTTGACTGCAGTGACATTAGCTAAAGGAAACTGAATCTGGGTGAGTCGAGTTAAACACACTCCTAAGAAGACACGATCTGGAAGTTCTTCCCAGCCAAAGGAAACTGAATCTGGTGAGTCGAGTTAAACACACTCCTAAGAAGACACGATCTGGAAGTTCTTCCCCAATCTCAATGCTGCACTCTTTTGGGATTATGAAGGGCAACAAATTTGGACTGACGTCCAAGCAAATTTTGGGATTATATATGATTGTGTTATTGGCAAGGTCGACTAGATTGACATTAACATTGCAACCAGAAACAAATAGAAAGTTGTCTGTTGCCCAAAAGTTGAAGTTGTGGTGATTTTGCAGATCGATTAGTAGGCCGGTGATTGAACTCTGGTCGACGCCCATTATGATAACTGGCAATTCTGTGTGTATTAGGCGGACGGCCTTTTCCTTGTCCCTTGCTCACTCAACTGCGAAAGAACGATAAAAAGAAGAAGATAGAATAAGGTTGTGCCCTCTCTCCGCTCTCCCTCGTCGCTGCTGATTTCATTTGGAGGGTGATTCGCCCTAACTCTATCTCAGTAACAAAAGATAATAGCGTATTAATTGAAATGGTTTCTTGCTTGTCTGCATTGCATTCTTTCTTTCTATCTCTGAATATAAAGATTAAAGGTAATGTGAATGACAGCCAAAAAATAGTCAAAATGGCTGCTGCCATAGGTACTACTTCCACTTTGCACAATACAACTTCTACTATGTCATGGCTGCCATAGATGTAACTTCCACCAGGCACAATACAAATTTGCATTTGATTAACATAAATTTTACTATGTTCGAACAGTGGAACTTTAGTAGGTGGCTGGTTTGTTCAATAAGTGGTTTTACCTGAAATGTATACACCTCAGTTTAAGTTGATTCCATATCATCTCCTAACTCGAGAATTTTGATGTCACTATTCACCATCATCAGTAAAAAAAACTGAAGTTTTCATTAAAATATGAGCACGGTTTTCGTCAAAAATATACATAGATAACACCTAGTCATAAAAAGAGATATGTTATATGTAAAAGAGTAGCATTCATGAAATTAATACCAATTATTACATTAAGCAAACACAAACTTTGAGATAATAAATTGTAGCATACACACTCCGACTTTAGTTTATGATGCATTTTACTTGCTCCGTAGACACAGAAATTGCTATGGAAGGAATTCACATGTCACTGTAAGCATGTTCGCACAACAGATTAACTATAATGATAGTTTACAGGGTATTCCAGCTGGTTTAGACAACAAACAGTAGAGACATGATGCTTAGAGAAAGCAAACTCATCGAGGTGAGTATAGTTGTTGGTACATTAGGGCTTTCTCTGAGCTGTAACTAGTAGAAGTACCTTGATTTCTTTCGTCAACCGATTCTGTTGAAGGATCAAATGCATCACTCAGGTTAGTCTCAGTTGTTTCATTGTCTTCTGCAAAAGAAGGTAGCCTTTTTTTCATCATTTTGTTCCTTCTCAGCCCTTGCAATTTGTGCTCAACTTCTTTCATAGTAGGTCTCTCTGCTCCCTTCAACCTCAAGCACATTTCTACCATCTGCATTATTTCCAAAAGCTCTTCTCTGTTTCCTTCTTTCAAAACACGATCCTCCACAAGATCAAGAGCATGGTTTTCTCTCATTGCTTGAAGAAACTGCTTTGATAGGTTCACCTCATTGCCATGCTCGTTTGAGTAAATAGGAGCTTTCCCGGTCAAAAGTTCTAGGAGAATGACTCCAAAACTATATACATCGCTCTTTTCTGTCAACTCACTTGTTTGATAATATTCAGGATCCAAGTATCCAAAGGTGCCTTGTACAGCAGTGATTATGTAATTTTGATCAAGTGGAATAAATCTTGAAGCTCCAAAATCAGATACTTTTGCAACCAAATTATCATCTAAAAGAATATTTGATGATTTAACATCTCTATGAAAAATAGACATAGAAACATCCGAGTGTAAGTAGGCAAGTGAGCATGCAACTTCTGTAGCAATCCTCAAACGATCATCCCATGATAATTTAGATTGTCCATTGGGAACATGGAGATGATGTGATAGGGTGCCATTTGAAATAAATTCATAGATCAGTAAGGGGATTTCAGTCTCTAGGCAACATCCGAAAAGCTTCACTATGTGCCTATGATTAATTTGAGAAAGAATTGCTACCTCATTTATGAATTCATCAATCTCACTTTTTTTCAGATTTGTGGATTTCTTTATGGCAACAACTCGTTGATCTGTTAAAATTCCTTTGTAAACTACTCCGTGCCCTCCACTTCCAAGCATGCGGGATTCATCAAAATTGTTTGTTGCTTTTTCTATTTCTTCCAGTGGAAATAATTTAGTTCTCTGAGCATCATGTTCGCTTGTAGAGATCAGTTGTTGCAGCAATAAACCATGATTCTGGCGAAAGTTCTTTTCTCTTTTTTTCTTTTGCATTCTTTCCTTCCATTTCATACTTAGGATGACCAACATTGCACACAAGAGTAGTAGGCACACATTGCCTGCAGCAACCATGATGATAGCTGCACCATATACAAGAAAATTAAATTTCACTAGTCTCATATATTTGGTGATACCTATTATGAACTACATGCTGCAACACAGTCTACCTTTGTATCTTTTAATAGTGTTGTGATAATTTTTAGTAGCTTTGCACTTTGTTTTCATTTTTCTTTTATGTGTAACAATTGATTTGTTCAGATGGTTTATATATGTTTAACCAAAAACTTACCTAACATAAGAGTTCTCTTCTTGGTAGGAGGGATGCAATAGTAACTGCCCTTTGTATTCTTACAAATCCCCTCGCAAATATATTTCTCAGGATTGTCGCACTCATTGATATCTAAAGAACAACAAAACATAGGGTGAGTTAATTATGCACACCAATACCATGAAAAATAGAGGTTTGCATGAAATCAATTAATAAAACTTATTTGACAATGGAGTTACAATTTATGTTTTGCACTTGTAGCTATTTTTTTCCCCCACAAGTATTTCTGAAATTTGAAGATACAAGCCTAATTTAGCTAGACAAATTTTACTCACCTTGTCTAGTTAAGACATCAAAGTCTATTCTAAACCTTTTTTCAATGGTGGATGAGGTCCCTCAAACCTATGCTATAGCTTTTGAACCTAAGTATTACAGTTTTTAGATTGCAATATATATTTTGAGAATGGCCTCATGTTACTTACATTCTAGCGGATTGATGCAGCTGATGATCAAGAAAATAAATGTAATTCGTCTTCCCCGTATCGTTCATTGCCTCTTTACATGAAGAGTGACCGTCCATGTACCAAGACAGTTTAAAATCCGAATTGCCAAACGTGTAGCTGGCGGCGCTGACTGCGGTGGCATTAGCCAAATGCAACGCACTGACCTGGTAGAGCGGAGTTAAAGTAACTCCTAAGTCCTAAGAAGACACGGTGTGGAAGTCTCTTTCCAATCGGAATGCTGCAGTTTGGACGCTGGATTACGAAGGGCAGCAATTCTGAACTCCCGTCCAAGCAAATGGTAGTGCAATTAGATATGATGGTGTTATTGTTGGCGAGGTCGACTAGGCTGGCACGAACATTGCAACCAGATACAAACAGAGAGTTGTTCGCTGCCCAAAAGTTGAAGTTGTTGTAATTTTGCAGATCGATCAGTGGGGCTGTGATGGAAGGCTGGTTGACGCCCATACTGATAACTGGCAATTTGAAGTACACGTACCCTGACGGTAAATCTATACTGGAAACCTCGAGTGTGCCATCACCCATGAAGAGCCGGGCTGGCACGCTGCTATCGTTTTGCTCGCGGCAGGTAAGGTTGAAGCCGGGAAGGTGGCAACCATGGCCGATGCCGAAAGGGTATTGGATCCTGATATTGCCACAGCTTGTTGAACAGTTGGATGGGAGTGCAAAAGTTCGTTTTTTAATTGATTTCGTTTCGATCTGTTGTGCTCCGCAACAGGGAGATCCCCGAGTAGCAGCAAGTGCAAGTAGTACCAATAACACTTTCCCCCACGCCATCTCTGAGCATATAGGTATCAGTACGTTTCATCGATCACATATCTATTCGAGTAGCTCAGATTTCTTGATCCATAAAAAAGATAGATCAGGAGATGAGTCACTTTTAATTGTGATTAGATCATAATCGTGATCCGATCGTAATTGGTTGTGATCTTTTTCTGAGTTCACCGTCCTCAGATTATAATTTGAGTCGGAGTGAATTATCAGAGTCCACCGGAAAGTTACCCTCCACCCACTCGACGCCAAACTACCTGGCCATTTATCCATCGCCAACGGTTTTTAATCATCCGTCTCGACCTAAACTATAACCTAGAGGGATCATAAACGCAAAAAAGGATCACAACCAAATACGATCGGAGGATCACGATCATAATCTAATCGTAATTATAAATGATCTATCTCCTAATTTACTTTTGTATGAGCCAGAGGATCTTTCCTCTATTCGAGATCTGTTAATTTGATTGAGCTACATCATGCACAACGAAAAAAGCAGAGACTCACCTTGGCTTAATTTGTTGAACTTTGAAGAGAAGAAGTACGCACGACATTGGTTGATCGCCAGACTATTAGTTCATATAGAAGACGATGACGAGGTCTTCTTAATTAACAGAGTACAGTGAACCTACAAGACGATGACTGGGTCTTCTCTGCTAAGTCAGTCAACTTAAAAGTAGGTTCCAGCTTTGCTGATAAAGGTGCGCCAAAAAGAAAGTAAGGAGGAACGGAGACAGAATGCAAATTAAAATGGAGAAATGTCATAACTGTGTGATCGAAATCCTCAGTCTGTCAGTTTTTGGTTGCATGAAAAAGATCGGCAAATAGAGAAGTAGCAGAAGCAAAGGAAAAGCTATAAACTCGGTTTTTTACTTGGGGCCGATCCTTTCGAACAATAAGTCAATAACCGTGCAAAAACAAATTAAAGGGTTTTCAGCTTACTTTTGCTTTATTCAAGAGAGTAAACTTTTTTTATTCACATGGTGACGTTTTTCTTTTATACAAATGAAATACTTTTCTCTTTTTTTTAAAAAAAAAAATCTTTTAGATTTTACATATCACAAAGTAACTTTAAAGTAATACTATTTAAATTAAAACTAAAGCAAAATGATTTCACTGTCTGAAAGTTATAAAAAATAACTCCAAGATAAAACTATTGTCAAAATAATTTTAAAGTTGGAATTGCTTTTCTTAAAGTTGCTTTAAATAAAACAACCCCAAAAGTGATATAGATTTGATCAGAATAATTCTAAAGTGGAGTAAAGAAGAGTATTTTGAGTAGGAAATCATAAATGAGATGTTATTTTAATATTGTAATATAGATTTGATCAAAATATGTATTTTGAACATGTAAAATATTTGAATAAATAATTAGCAATGACTGAGATAGATGATGAGGTCATATATTTTAGTAATATTCTTATAGTTTTTCATATAAATGGGTTCTCAATTGAGATCTTCTAAAAAAAACAAAGAATTGAGGTTAAATTTTATAAATGAAAATAATAAAATTTTAATAGTTTTTATAAGATTTTTTTCATCAATTTACCTAATGAGTAACTAATTTTACATATTAATTAAAAAACGTATCCATTTTAGAATTGACCAAATCATTTATCCTGCTCATTTTTTTTTTCTATAATACCCTCCTCTTCCTTTTTTTACTATTCATTTGGAAAAAAAAAATTCTTTGAACCACTTAATTTTTTTTCTCTAAAAAAACCTAATTTCCTTTTTTGTCTCCAAAGAGTCGATTATGGAGCATGCTTATGGCTTACTCTCCCACGTGTTGAACTTTGTCTAGGAGTCTACAATTGTCATGTGATGTAGGGTCGTCATCGTCGAGACTGCCACCGTGACCATGAAGTACTTTAGTAGCACCCAAAAAGGCACGTGGATTGCTGACACCATCTTTCTCATCCTCATAGTTCCCCTTATCATCAAGATGGACCGTGAATCATAACGGAAGGAGTTGGAGATGCAACAGTTGACCCTCCTAGTCGTCCCCACCACCCTGACGTCCCTCTACACCGTCACCCAATCCAAATGAGAAAGGAATGAGATGATTGTGATCTAATCTCATGCTTAGATAGATAATAATAATAATTCATCTTTAAGGTAGTGCATTAAATTTGTTAAGTTAAAAATATTTCGATGTTCTTGTCTAATTAAATCTTGTATTTCATTACATATAACTTTCATTATTTATTTTATGATTCTCTTAAGGTTGAGTGAAAATTATAAATGACCTCCTAATTAATTTGTTCCAAGATTATAGTTTTAAGTTGACTTAACCTTTCATATAATGATTGGTCTGTTGGACTACTTTTTGTCACTTTGAATAGATATTTTAATGTCCGAACTTTGACTTTCTAATTAATTACTTGGACTGGACTGATTTTTTTAACATATGCAAAGCTTTATTAACAATAGTCGATTGTTCAACTCTAGTTTTTTTTATCCTTATATTTTATTACTGCTATTCAAATATTTTATCTTTTGAAAAAATGTGAGGAAAAAATGACATAGTAATAGAATAAATTATATTATCAAACCATATAATCTTGTACTAGATTTTAATAATAATACTAAGAGATTATTTATTCTTATAATTATAATATTAAAGTCATACTAAGAAGGACCACTTGAATTATCTTAATATAGAAAATCATCTAGAATACTTAAAAATACTAGAGAACTTGATTTTTTGTTTGATGATATAGAGAACTTTGCTCTTCCCTGCTAATATAATGTCAAGCATGACTGATTTCCTATGAATCTTAGAGAGAAATATTTATAATATTTTAATATTATTATTGTCTATATAATTGTTATTGATGTATAACTAATTGTTATTTTGTCTAAATTATTATGCACTTCTTGTGTGTTATTGTAAAAATCAATAAAAACTGTTGTTGTTGTTTTATGTAATAATAGTTGTAAATTGATGTTAGTATGATAATTATTTTTTATTAGATTATTATTATTGTTGTTTAAATATTGTAGCTACTAGTTTGTTTGTTGTAAATTATTATCTGGTAAGTTATAAAATGATCTTGTACTTGTATTTAAAAATATTATTATTTTAATATATATTGGTAATGAAATTATTGATGAGATTTTATTAGACATATTTTTCTATAAAATAATATTGAGTATGATATATTAAGAAATGAATTTGTGTTGTTGGTTTTGAAAAAAAGTTGCTCTCAACATGGAGCATTGCATCTATGGTTAAGAATATGACTATAGTCGGGACTCGGGAGAACTAGATGAACACACAGATCCTGATTTCATATCATTTCAAGTTCTCTATGTCCATTAGCTACTTTTGGGATGAAACTGGCTAATGAATCTAGGACATTCTAATAATAAAAACTTTATCAAATCGAAGATTGTTTATAGATCTTCGATTTGATATATTATGTGTTCTGTAGTTTAACCTGAATAAAAAATTATGACATCTCAAAGTTTTAACTTGTAGTTATAGCAACTATGATTTCTTAGTTGCTATAACGTGTTGTTGATTTTCAGAAGGCCAACAACATGTTACTGATCTTCAGAGGACCAACAACAACGTGGTGTTGTTCTTCAAAAGATCAGCAACAACGTATTGTTGAAGACCAGCAATAGCGTGTTGAACCGTAAACTTTGAGATGTTATAATTTTTCATTCAGGTTGAATCATGGAACACACAATTGATCAAATCGAAGTTTGTTAAAAGATCTTCGATTTGATATATTATGTGTCCCGTAGTTTAACATAAATCAAAAGTTATTGTAGGACCGATGCACGTGAGAGGAGCATGAATCACGTGATTTTTTTTTTAAAAAAATCATTTTGAAATCAAGTACACAGTAGAAATATAACTAAGTAAAAAATAAAGCAAAACACAAAGAGGCAATGGCTAACACAGGTTCGTTTTACTTTGTTCGGAGCGTTCGACGACTCCTACTCCAAAGTCCGTACTCGTTGAGTATTTTCGTTGGGTAATCACTATAAGTTTGAAAAAGATTACAAAAGTTTAAGTACAATGCAAGAAAAGTAAAGTTATACCAACAACAAAAGAAATGGAAGCTTGGTTGTAGGTTGTCGGGGCAACCTTTTAGTGTCGTAGGAGTCTTCTAAGAGTAGCGTACAAGTACGAAAGTTGAAGCGAGTGATGCCCTGAAGCCTCTGGTTGAAGTCCTTTTTATAGACCCTTTTTGAGTGCTTGGATCACCCCTAGGCACCTCCAACAAGGCCTAGGACTTCGTTGACTTATCCTCCTCCAGGAGCCTGGATTGCTGATATGGCTGCACCTCGACGAAAGTCTGTCTCTGAAGATTTATCCATCTTCGGACGCCCGAACATGTTCGAGCATCTAGACTTTGACATGTACTGGTTTATCAGTGTCTGCCACCTCAGCTAGGTGCCTCCCCAGGTTTGGGCCAATCCAGACGCCTGGACTCGGTCCGGGCACTAGAATCCTTCCCAAGCGCCTGAAGCCCCTTTTTCCAACCAACTTTGAACTTTAATTCCCGCACCATAATATTAGCACAACAAGCAATAACATGGAAATGAGAGTAGTAATATATTCGACAATCTCCGGACTATTTAATCCTGACTTTGAGTTTTGCTGAAACCCTAGGTCAGACTAATGCCTACTGTTCCCTTAATCAGGAATGCATCCTCACTAGATATCTCCTCTAGTTGTTTATCTTTACTTACCATTTGCAGTCACTTGATTTGCCTCTTGACACATCGGGTTTTCCTGCCAATTGTCAAGCACATAAACTCAACTGGACTTCGGCCAGCTGTTAGGTCCCACAGACCCAGCTAGATTTCCTGCTAGATATTAGGTCACACATTGACATATCTGGACTTTGTGTCAGTTATCAGGTCCTCAGACCTAATTGTTCAGCCTAGTGCCAAGTCTTCTTGACCCGTCAATTCCTACATACTTGGTAACAAGGTTAGACAACATAACATATAATTTTAATTCATTTGTCATTCATTAAAACCTAAGTTTAACCATTAGTGCTAAATGCACTAATAGTTATGACATCTCAAAGTTTATAACATTTTACTGATCTTAGAGAATCAACAACAATGTGTTGTTGATCTTAGAAAATCAGCAACAATATGTTGTTGATACTCAAATATTAACAACACTTTATTGCTGATACTTTATGATCCCGTCTGGAAGCTCAGAAGACGGAACGATTGGAATGATGTGACTAGAATATTGATCGAGTTGCCATGACCTAGAGGGGGAGGGTATGATGAATTATCTTCTATGTTGACCAAGTCATCAGAAGACCTCTGGTCAACGCTACCTGTAAACAGCGACCGGATTACCTCGGTCCCAGGTACTCCGATGCTTGAGGCATGTCCTAAAAATATATAAGGAGCTGAATAAATAGTAGAATAATGATGTATGTGGAAAATAAGCATGGAAAACATACCCTGGACTAGGGGATGCCTCTGATAGATCGGTGAGCTGGTCATGACGCTAATCGAGTCGTAGTGACCCAGAAGAGTAGATGAATATGAGCTGACTAAGGATCTGGATCTGAGGGTGACGACCCTAAGTCAGACACAACATGGATCCGAAAGGCGGCATGCAGGCTGAAATATGATAGCGACATGTAGATCGAGATGTGATAGTGGTACACATGTCGAGATGTGATAGTGGGTTGCTGGCTAAAACATAATGGCGGTGCGAAGGCCTGAACATAGCGATGACACAGAGTCAAAATAGAGTAGCGACTCGATGGTCTGAGCATAATAGACAGCACGAAGTCAGAAAGGCGACAACAATGGCCAAAGTGGCTCGGAGGACGGTAACAGTGATCGTGAAGTTGGTGGCATGATCGGCGAGGACGGCTGCATAAAGGCAGCGGCTACTAGAGGGTGTCGAACTGACGACCAGTTGGCTGTGGACGTCGGAACAGGGGCAGAGTTACCGCGTGGAATGTTGATGCCTAAACTATCGATATGTGGAGGTTGCCGGTGCGGGAGGGTTGTGACTGAGGCGCCTGCCAGCGAGAGGGGGCAGAAGGCGTGGAGGCTTCCGATGTTGGTGGTGGTCGACGAGTAACAAGGGAGGCAACGTGTGTGAGTCCCGTCTGAGTGAGAGGTGGCGGCGTGCTTGATGGCAATGAGGAGAGGGGAGGCGACGCTCTCATGCATGAGAGGAAGCGGTGGTGAGGGGGAGTCGATGGCGTCGGCATAGAGAGGGCAGCGCTGGTGCTAGCTGCGTCAGCGTGGAGAGGGAGGCGCTAGCATTGGCCGCATCGGCATGGAGAGGGTAGCGATGGTGCTGGGGGATAGGCGGCATTGGCCGCGTCAGCATGGAGAGGGCGGTGCAGCATGCGTGAGAAAGAGGAAGGAGGATCCGACGGTGTGCGTTAGGACTCATGTGTGAGAGCGAGGGGCTACTGGCATCAAATGTGGCCAGAATTGGAGGCAGCGAAGGTGGCGTCGGCATCGTGGCTCTGGTGGTGGCGGAAGAACCCAGCCAAAAGACCTCTCCCTCGAAGCCTCCCTCATCCTCTAAAAAAACCCTAATACTGATTTGACCAAAATACCCCTCGTCTTCTCCTAAATTACTTTGAGGTCCCCCAGATACCATCGACATCACTCTAAGATCAGTAACACACACGTTATAAATTTTAAAATGTCATAACTTTTGGTTTAAGTTAAATCATGAAACACACAATATATCAAATTGAAGCTCATTTAGATATCTTTAATTTGATATATTATGTGTCTCGTGGATCAACCCAAGTCAAAAGTTATAGTCTCTCAAAATTTACCAAGTATACACATTGTAGCAGTTATAAAACTATAACTGCTACAACTACAAGTTCAATTTTAAGAGGTTATAACTTTTGACTCTAGTTGATTCACAAGACACTTAATATATCAAATCAAAGATCTTTGAACGAGCTTCAATTTGATATATTATAAGTTTCATGATTCAAACTGAATCAAAAGTTATAACTTCTTTTAAAGTTTACAACATGCAATGTGTTGTTGATCCTACCTGATATGAATCATATCATTCCAACATTGAGATTTTGTCACGCCCCGGGGAAGTCTCTGTCCGAAGAAATTTCGACAGCACCTCCCTTGTACGGGTGACAATCTGAAATATTTCTACAGACACAGTATACATCAGCCACAGGCGGCTGGAACATACACACAACCACGCAGTTTATATGCAGCCTACTCGGATGATACAATAAAAACACAACCACACAATTATATGTAGATCTAACAGCCCACTCGGTTGTACCAAACCAAACACAGTGGAATACAATAGAAAACCAAATACAAACCAAAATATAAGACTGCTAGCCGACTAGGCTTACACAACCAACAAACAATACAAAATACCACATAACAACAACAACACTCCAGAAACAAAATCGGAGCATAGAGCTAAATACACTGACACATAAAACAAATAAAATATAAAGGGAAACTGTAAGTATTCTAATGTGACGTGGGAACCGGCAGACAGGATACTCCAAGCGACTCCATAACAACTTGGTACCTGAAAAAAAAATAGTGTCCACGGGGGGTGAGTTCAACAACTCAACAGATACCAGTTGACATGTATAGTAAACTATAACAAATAGTAATAACTATGGAGTACAACCTCCTGGACAAAATCTGGAAATGCACAATAGAAAAAGGCTGAAGAGAACTGTACTCACCAGGGCCTCCTATCAGAATAGTCAGGTCATCAGACCAAGAGTATCAAAAATCATGTATGCATGTCAAACATATGTATCCATCCAAATACAGCATATAAGTGCAACAAACATAATCAGTAAATGCATAAATGCATATGATGCCAATGATGGGTCCTGGTCACCCCTGACGCCAGTCAGCCATCTCACACACGATGGTGAGACCGAGTGGGTAGGACTGTGACAACCATACACTCTGCCATCACTACTCCTGATGAGTGACCGAGTGGACGAGATGCTGTCGGAGTACATCTATCATCCTACCCCAAATCATAAGTGGGGGAGCGCAATGCTCTCATCTCCCGATGCACAATGACGGGGAGGGATCCCGGCGTGCTACCACGCTGCATCACACTACCCATGAGCGGACCAACGGAGCACCATCGAGCAAATTTGACATGCTACCACGCTGCGTCATGCTACCCATGAGCGGACCAACGGAGCACCGACAGAGATGAAACTGGCGATGTACTCAACAATAATGGAACAGACTATCGCACAGCATGCAATCATGCGAATGATGCATGACACTAAGCATGACAGAATCCTGAACAGCATAGCAATATCCATATATATATATATATATATATATATATATATATATATATATATATATATATATATATATATATATATATATATATAATGTGTATCATATGACAATGAACCAATCAAAAGTACACAGACCAGATAAGGTATAAAAATCTAGATCCTGAACATAATAAACACGTGGTTGTGTCACTACCCCTATAAGCATGTATAATCAGGTAGGTACTAACATAAAGTGCATAATAAGTAAACAAAACAAGTATGTAGCAGGTATCGGGTAGTGACCAACCGAAGCAAAGACGAACATAATCATTACGAAGGGTTATAACATACTAAACATATCAACATGACATTATCAAAGATAAGTCAAGGTACCCGCCTCCAATAGCAGGTCCAATCCAGTCAAATTCAACATCGAGATGCTCGTCTCGAATCAGAGTCCTGTAATACATGATATACAGATTTAGCTAATTACATATAAATTAATTAGCTAAATCAAATCTTCAAACCTATTTAGGATAATCATAATCGAATACGACTATTGATTAACCTCCTATTTATCAACCTACTACAACATGCATAACCATCTAAAATAATCAAATCTAACCATGATCTACATCTAAGATCAAGACCTACATTTAACTAATCAATCACACTAATCATGTATCAACTAGTAATCCAAATTCTTTACCTCTCACCTCAATTCACAGCCTTAGTTGTTGCTAGTCCATTTATTCTTTGACATCAACACAACGTATTCACAAACTTGGTGTCCTTTACTTATCTTCGATATTTGATATTCTACTACAACAAACAACCTATCTGTGGCAGCACGCCAACATAATAATCAATCGACATCAAAGATCAACTCTGTGTAATACATTTACATTAAATCTCGAACTTCTACAACTTTATCAAACTTTAACACATCGTCCCCAAAATCCCTTACTCAGTTTATTTCAATACTTCACATATACATCACAGAACAAGATACAATAACTGTAATATTACTCTTTCAAGTTTAATAACTTTATTCGTTCACACTCTCCATCAATTACTCTCACTAGTTTTCAATTACTAGAGTGTAATCTAAATCCTCAATTAATGAACACACTTAGCATCCAAACCTCAACAAACTTATAATCAAAATCGAAATGCCTTACCCAATCCTTGTGCCGACACTAAGGCTGAGGAGGAGCGGCAACCGACACTGCTCAGGGATCGGAGGAAGGTCTTGGCCGGCGATAGTGCTAGGGCACGCGGACGGCGGCAATGCTCGGGTGCCGCTGAAGAGGAGGCGTCGACGGGAGATCTAGGGCACAGGGAAAGGCGATCTGTGGAGGGTCGACGCTGCTCCGTGCGGCGCCGATCTAGGGTAGAGGCGCCGTGAGGGAGGAGGAAGAGGGATCGGCCGACGACAAAGAGGAATTGGGTGGTGCGGCTCGGAGGGAAGATGAGAGGGAGAAGAGTCAGGCGGAGGTGAGGCTTTCCCTTGGCCAAGAGCCTTAATCGCGAGGAAGAAACCGTCGCGTGCGGTTTGGGGAGAAACGACCATGAGAGGAGACGGCGCGAGCACATGGGAGGCTAGGGCACGCGGGGGAGAGGAGAAGAAGAAAAGAAAAGAAAAGAAAATGATTTAAAGAAAATAAACATTTCCTCGTTAAAACGGGGTAGTCTAAACAGGCTTTCCCGAGTCCCAGTTTTCATCCCCGTAAAATTCCAAAAAAATTTCTAAAAATTCTGAAAATTTTCCTTATCATTATTTGCCATTTTTCGGTATTTTACAGATTTAATGCTGATTGTTCTAATAATATTTTAACACCTTCGTATAAGTCGAAATAAGCAATGAAGGCACTATCGAACTCCTTATAACCTTAGAAATCTACAAAACCTTAAATGAGTCCAATCAAAACTGTTTAGGTCCATCAGTAAGTTTTGGTCAAAAATCAACAACAACATGTTGTTGTTGATTTTCAGAAATTAGCAACATGGTGTTGTTGATTTTGAGCTCCTTAAGATAAATAAACAAACTGCTCGAAAGATAATACAATCAATCTCTTTCAATAAACAGATAAAGAGGCACAAAACATCCATTACTAATCTCAAACACTAACCAACATCAAATATAAGATTAAACAATAAAAGGAAGACAACCATTGCACATGCATGAAAGATGAAACCTAGTGATAAAGAAAATGAGTTTCTAGGAGCAATTAGGGATTTAGAGTTTCCTAGAAAAGGTAACTTTTCAGGATGTCTGGATGAGCTCCACAACTAATAGGAAAGATCATCTCAAGCCTTGTTGGACCAACTCTCCTTGGGAAAAATCTTAAAACGTCTCACTAAAGGGTTAAAACTGACCATAAGGTCAATTCACCAGCAGGCGGTTGAGATTTTAGAATCGAAAAGTGCCTCACGACAGAGAAGTCTTCTTTGAGATGCATTGCTTGGGTTTTCAACTGAGATTGAAGTGGCTTCTACGGAGAGGAACAAGTATTAAAAGATAGTCCTTGACATGTTACCTAACATTTGTTTAGCAATTAAATTTGATAGTAGCATAATAAAAATGGAATAGCTTTAAAGGAAAAAAAAAAGCAATTGATGGATACTAAGTTGCAAAGCAAATAACTTTAGAAGCTCAAACGGGAGTTTCCACTTGTAAGTACCTCGGGTTAGTTTTGATATTGATCAACAGAGTTAAGTTAGGCCTTGCGGATTTGATATCTTATGTTTAAGTGTACAATGACTTAGGAATATAAGAAATTGAGTGAGAGATGCAGTGAGCGAGAAGCATAATACGGGAAGGGAGTCGACGAGCTCGGTGCATTAGAGGGACGAAGGACATACGAGGTGCATCCGAGGGACGAGAACCCAGGGAGAAAGATTGCTTAAGGAGAAGGATGGAATTAGATTCAAGTGAACTCAACTCTGGATGCCCGAAGCATCACCCAAGCGAGCTGAGTCACAAAATGGTCAATTAGAAGTTGACCATTCAAGTCGCCTCTAATTAACTGGAGGCACTCTGCCGATTCAAAGACCTGAGGTGCCTCGGATGAATAGGAGTCGAAACTCCTTAGATCAATCGAGGCACCTCCAATGATCAAAGCAGTTGCAAAGTGATAAGCACTGGGCTCCACCTACCATTGGGGACTCGAGTTACCCCAAATAACTTGAGGTGCCCCGAATGACTTAAGGCGCCTCCAATTTGCTAGATCAGCTAAAGCACTGTTGTGACGAGAATAACAATCAGCACATTGGAGGTGCCCTAAAACATTGGAGGCATCCCGAATTGTCACGTTAGCAAAACGGTCACTTAGACCAGTAGGCTATAAATAGATTCCTAGAACTAGTTGTAAAGTAACACACTGTATATTCAATTCTGAATTTCATTTTGAGGTTCCAATTATTGTAAGGGGTTTTTCCACCTTCAATCTCCGTTGAAGAAGAAACTTTCTTAGTATGCTTTCCACAACTTTTGATTAACAACTACCCAGTTTGTAACCAGATAAATCCTTTAATCTCTTTACTTTTATGCTATTTCTTTTTACATAATTAGTGTGTCTTTGCCAAAGTCAATTAGCAAGAGAATTAAAACTTTTTGTAGGTTGATATTCACCCCCTCTAGTCATTCCACTAGGTCTTACAAGTGGTATCAGAGTTCACGTGCTTTAGAAGGACTAACCGGCTACTAAAGCAATAAGAATAATGCCCGAATCAAGTATTCACCTACCAAAGTTTGAAAGGGAGTTCATGCTTTAGAAGCATCGAATAGAGGTATTTTTAAAAACTGATTTCGATAATTTGTTAACTGTTAAATATGGTTTTGAAGTACCAAAGAATGAAAATGGAGAAGAAAATGAAGAGCACCTTTGGAACAAGAAGCAGCAGACCAACTTTGTGACCAACTGTAAAGCAAAATTTCATCTGCTAAGCATACTATTGTCTTAGAAAGTCAACCAAATTGGCATCTATAACTCCGCTAAAAAATTTTGGAAAAAATTTATGGAGCTTCATAAAGGAACCTTGTGTTGGTGTAGTTGGTACTAATGATCAAACCTAAGTTTTGATGAATGATAAATGAATTAAAATTAAATGTGTTGTTGATCTAACCTTTTCTACCAAGTGTGTAGGATTTGACTGGTTTGACACCAGGTTAAAATTAGAGTTGTCAGACGGGCCAACCCATGGCAGGGCGGGTTGGCCCATGGCAAGCCTACCATTTAATTTGGTGGTGCGGGGCAGGCCAACTCATCAACTTGGCGGGCTGGAAAATTTTCAACCCAACTCAATCTAAGGTGGGTTGAGGGTTTGGCGGGCCAACTTATGGGCCCATCAAAATTTTTTCAAAAAATTACAAAAAAATGTTTCATATCTTCAACGTTTTACTTCAGAAAGATTTTATCAATCAAATGTATCCATAAACATACATTTTAAATATAAATGAATATAAACAAGTACTTATGTTGGATGAAAAGTACTATTTTTATTTCAAAATTATAACAAAAAAATATAATAAATTGACATAAAACTTAGCTTATATGTGTTTCTCAACCCGCGGGTCAACCCAAGTCTGTAGCGAACCTAGGCGAGTTGGCCCACGGCGGGTCATCCCGCGGCGAGCTTGGATTGATAAAATTTCAACCCAACCCGCTTAAATTATTTGACGGGGCGGGCCAATCCGACGAGCCTAATCCAAATTGACGGCTCTATCTCTAAGACTTGCACCACCAAGCTATCACTTTCTTCTCACGTCTTTTAAGCAAATCATTCTGCAAGCCAATGTCCTCAACCTCCACATGTTCTTCACACCATTCTTCCTCTGGCTTCTCAATTTTCATTTTTATGGTACCCACTACTTCACCCTCCTCATATTCGTGTATCTTTTCAACAATTTCCGACGCTTTAGCGCTACCAAGCTCAACATTTTGGTTACCAAGAGGTAATCTTTTCTCCTCCTCTAACTCATCAAATCCATATCCATCCTAATCAATACTCGCCTCTGGAAAATCGATGTCCTTCTCATTCATGTCCGGGTTGACCCAACTAGGATTTTTCAAATTATCCATCGCTACCGCCTCAATCGTCTCCTTATCATGATCAATTTCATCAAAGGAGGCTCCTTTACAATGCTCGTTGTGTGAATTTAATGTGAAGTAGATGGCTCTATAGCCGGAGTCATGCTTCTACGAGAGTTTCCAATCACCCTCACTGGCGTTGGGGCCATTAGGATCTCCTAGTTACGAAACTCAAGATGACTTTTCATGACAGATGTGCCACTCAAGAGCAAAAACAATGAGTAGGCAAATAGAGAGGAGATCGAGAGAGGAGAACGAGGGTAAAATATGGTATTGTTGTGCTCATTTTCATGTAAAACCACGTTTGGTAAATTGCGGATTTTTTTTATTAATATAGATAAAATTAATTAAAGTGACAAGGTGAAGGCGGAGTTGGAGATTCCGCAGTCTGCACCTTTGTAGGTAAATTCGAAAGGTCGGGCTTTGGAGATTCCGCAAAATACGATGAATCTTTTCCTATCGCCGACGACGGTGACAAGGTGAAGGCGGAGTTGGAATTACATAAAGCACAGTTTTGCCAGCGCAGTTCTTCATCAAAGCGCCTTCTTACGACACTGTTCTCGGTGTTTTCCGTATCCGCTGCCTCCGCCTCTGCTCACCACTGCCCTGGGAAAAGGAATAGGTTTCGGGCAAGGTTTTAGCATCCTTGCCCCTTGCTCCCTCAACTGCGAAAGAACGAGAAAAAGAAGAAGACGATAGGGTAAGGCTGGTCTCTCTACGCTCTCACCCTCGCGTCGCCGCTGATTTCATTTGGAGGGTGATTTGCCCGAACTCTATCTCAGATGCACATCAATTCTTGTTCCGGTTCCCAAGGGGCACCATCAATAGTGAAATAGTGGGAGAACCCCTAAGCGAAGATCACCGGACACATTAGAGATGCTTTCTTGGGGATTTATGACCTCAAGGCTTCTACTTGAGAAAAAACCTTTCGATGCAGGTTTTGTTGCTCCTTAATGTTTTTTTCCCCTGCATGCTTATTTCACTGCTAAAACTAGTTATAATATGCTTCTTGAAAATTAGTCTCGATATGCCACATTTGGACGCATACCAAGTACTCAGTTTTGTCAATTTCTGGATAGTGTAAATTTTGATAATTTTTAAGGAAAGAAAAAAAACACAGTTAGATGAGTGACAGAAGAAGAGAGTAGAAAGTAACAAATGATAGCATATTAATTGAAATGGTTTGTTGCTTTTCTGCATTGCATTCTATCTTTCTATCT
The DNA here is from genome assembly GCF_018446385.1 of Zingiber officinale. Classification (NCBI taxonomy): domain Eukaryota; kingdom Viridiplantae; phylum Streptophyta; class Magnoliopsida; order Zingiberales; family Zingiberaceae; genus Zingiber; species Zingiber officinale. The sequence continues at coordinate 5,053,449 of NC_056000.1, read as the reverse complement.
CTGAATATGGAGATAAAAAGTAATGTGAATAGCTGCCAAAAAATGTCAAAATGGCTGCCATAGGCACAATACAACTTCTACTATGTCATGGCTGCCATAGATGTAACTTCCACCAGGCACAATACAAATTATACTATGCATTCGATAAACATAAATTGTACTATGTTCAAACAATGGAAGTTTAGTAGGTGGCTGGCTTGTTCAATAAGTAGTTTTACCTGAAATGGATGCACCACGGTTTACTATGTCATGGCTGCCATAGATGTAACTTCCACCAGGCACAATACAAATTATACTATGCGCATTCGATAAACATAAATTGTACTATGTTCAAACAATGGAAGTTTAGTAGGTGGCTGGCTTGTTCAATAAGTAGTTTTACCTGAAATGGATGCACCACGGTTTATGTTGCTTCCATATCATCTCCTGTTCATGCAACTCTAGAATTTTGATGTCACTATTCACCATCATCAGTAAAAAAAACTAAAGTTTTCATAAAAATATGTACATGCCTTCTGTCAAAAATATACATAGATAACACCTAGTCATAAAATGCCTCTTGCAAAGCAAAGTAAGGTTGCGTACAATAGACCCTTTCCTGGGACCCCGTGTTGGCGGGAGCTTCGTACACCGGACTGCCCTTTAACGCCTAGTCATAAAGAGAGATCTGTTATATGTAAAAGAGTAGCACTCATGAAGTTAATACCAATTATTACATTATGCAAACACAAACTTTGACATAAAAAATTGTAGCATACACACTCCAACTTTAGTTTATGATGCATCCTACTAGCTCCATAGACACAGAAAGTGTCCTGGAAGAAATTCACATGTCACTGTAAGCATGCTTGCACAACAAATCAACTATAATGATAGTCTACAGAGCTTTCCTGCTGGTTTAGACAACAAGCAGTAGAGACATGATGCTTAGAGAAAGCAAACTCATCTAGGTGAGTTTGGTTGTTGGTACATTAGGTCTTTCTCTGAGCTGTAACTAGTAGAAGTACCTTGATTTCTTTGGTCTACCAATTCTGTCGAAGGATCAAATGCATCACTGAGGTTATTCTCAGTTGTTTCATTGTCTTCTGCAAAAGAAGATAGCCTCTTTTTCATCATTCTGATCCTTCTCAGCCCTTGCAATTTGTACTCGACTTCTTTCATAGTAGGCCGCTCCTCTCCCTTCAACCTCAAGCACATTTCTATCATTTGTATTATTTCCAAAAGCTCCTCTTTCTTTCCTTCTTTCAAAACATGATCCTCCACAAGATCAAGAGCATGATTTTCTCTCATTGCTTGAAGAAACTGCTTTGATAGGTTCACCTCATTGCCATGCTCGTTTTTGTGAATAGGAGCTTTCCCTGTCAAAAGTTCTAGGAGAATGACTCCAAAACTATATACGTCGCTCTTTTCTGTCAACTCACTTGTTTGATAATATTCAGGATCCAAGTATCCAAAGGTGCCTTGTACAGCAGTGACTACATAGTTTTGATCAAGTGGAATAAATCTTGAAGCTCCAAAATCAGATACTTTTGCAACCAAATTATCGTCTAAAAGAATATTTGACGATTTAACATCTCTATGAAAAATAGACATAGAAACGTCCGAGTGTAAGTAGGCAAGTGAGCATGCAACTTCTGTAGCAATCCTCAAGCGATCATCCCATGATAATTTAGATTGTCCATTGGGAACATGAAGATGATGTGATAGGGTTCCATTTGAAATAAATTCATAGATTAGTAAGGGGATTTCAGTCTCCAAGCAACATCCAAAAAGCTTCACTATGTGCCTATGATTAATTTGAGAAAGAATTGCTACCTCATTTATGAATTGATCTATCTCACTTTTTCTCAGATTTGTGGATTTCTTTATGGCAACAACTCGTTGATCTGTTAAAATTCCTTTGTAAACTACTCCGTGCCCTCCGCAACCAAGCATGCGAGTTTCATCAAAATTGTTTGTTGCTTTTTCTATCTCTTCCAGTGGAAATAATTTAGTTCTCTCAGCATCATGTTCACTTGTAGAGATCAGTTGTTGCAACAATAAACCATGATTCTGGTGAAAGTTCTTTTCTTTTATTTGCTTTTGCATTCTTTTCTTCCATATTTTACTTAGGATGACCAACATTGCACACAAGAGTAGTAGGCACACATTGCCTGCTGCGATGATGAGAGCTGCACCATGTATAAGAAAATTAAATTTCATAAGTCTCATATATTTGGTGATACCTGTTATGAACTACATCTTATAACACAGTCTACCTTTGTATCTTCTAATAGTGTTGTGCTAACTTTTAGTAGTGTCGCACTTTGTTTTCATTTTTCTTTTTTCTTTTACAATTGATTTGATCACATGGTGTATGTATGTTTAACCAAACCTAACTTTTCATTCTCAAGTTTCAAGGACTTACCTAACGTAACTGTTCTCTTCTTGGTATGAGGGATGCACCCTCCGATCATTGGATCACCATATGTTCCTGGTTGACACGTGCAATTGTAACTGCCCTCTGTATTCTTACAAATCCCCTTGCAGATATATTTCTCAGGAGTATCACACTCATTGATATCTAAAGAATAATAAAAACATAGGCGAGTTAATCATGCACACCAATACCATGAAAAATAAGACCTAAAAAACAAAGCGATTTTACATGAAATTTATTAATTAAAACTTTTTTAACAATGGAGTTACAATTTATGTTTTGCACTTGTAGCTATTTTTTTCCCAAAAGTAGGCAGAAATTCGAAGTCTCTTCTAAACCCCTTTTAATGGTGAATGAGGTCCCTCAAACCTAAGCTATAGCTTTTGAACCTAAATATTAAAGTTTTTAGAGTGCAACATATATTTTGAGAATGGTCATATGTACTTACATTCTAGTGGATTGATGTAGTTGATGAGCAAGAAAATAAATGTAATTCGTGTTCCTTTTGATATTTTTTTGTTACCATATATTGTAGTACTAATTGGTTTGCTTGTGTTTCATTCTTTTTGGAATTTCGTTTGTTAATTTGTTAAAATTTGTCGGTGCGCTTGGGACATATTTTTGATGACATAGACTTGTATAGAACATAAAATTCCTACGGAAGTATAGAAACTTTTAGAATGCACAAAAAAAAAAAAAAAAAACAAAAACAAAAAAACAAAACTTTAGCTAGGGAGAAGTTTTTAGGTACCTTGACATCCATTCATTATGTACGGATTTCCTGTATAACCTTTCTCACACCCGCAACGGTATCCCAATTGATCTCCTTTGCTGTCTTTTATGTTGCGGCATTCGACGTGCTCGCTTACGCATGCGAAGAGCGACTTATTCATTCTAGCATTCTCGCAGGAATGATGGGGGATCAACCAACTGTATACGTAATGCCCTTCAGTGAGAGTAAGGCCTTCTGATGAATTTCTCACTTCCATAAGATACAGTTCTCCCCTTTCCACGCCTACCTTGCTCACATTTTTGTCCTGATACTGGAGAACGGGAGGGCTCGTTGTTTGGTTGCAAACTAGTGCAAACAATGAATCTCTGTAGCAATCCGATTCATTATCAAGTCCAAAAGGAAATGGTATATCCACACTTCCACATTTTCTCGTACAATTGTTGGCTGGATATATATTGGCAATTGTAACGTCTGTTGACGATCCTTATAATCAATGCAACATATATAGAAGCATCATTAATTAATTCTTCCAATCTAAATGAACTCAAGAAAATTAATTAAGTTGTTAATTACCTTTGCAGCCATCAGTTAGGTAGGGATTGCCTTCAGTTCCACCAGAACAACGACAATAATATCCGACGGTGACATCCCTGTCAACAGAAAGGGCATCGGTGCATTCACCGTTGCTGCTTATGCAAGCATAGGTCCCCGTATCGTTCATTGCCTCTGTACACGAAGAGTGATCGTCCATGTACCAAGACAGTTTAGACTCCAAGCTGCCGATCGAGGAACTCATGTAGGCGCTGACGGGAGTGGCATTAGTCAAATGCAACCGAGTCTGATTGAATCGAGTTAAACGAACTCCTAAGAAGACACGGTCTGGAAGTTCGTTTCCAATCCGAACCCTGCACTTTTGATGCCGGATCACGAAGGGCGACAAATCTGGACTGACATCCAAGCAAAAGGTAGAGCAATTATATATGATGGTGTTATTGTCGGCGAGATCGACTACACTGGCATTAACATTGCAACCAGAAACAAACAGAAAGTTGTCTGTTGCCCAAAAGTTGAAGTTGTGGTAATTTTTCAGATCGATCAGTGGGGTGGTGATGGAACTCTGGTTGACGCCCATGCTGATCACTGGCAATTTGAAGGACACGTACCCTGAATATAAAGTTATACCAGTAACCTCGAGTGTGCCATCACCCATGAAGAGCTGGGCTGACACAGTGCGATTGTTTTGCTTGCGGCAGGTAAGGTTGAAACCGGGAAGGTAGCAACCATTGCCGATGCCGAAAGGGTATTGGATGCTGATATTGCCACAGCTTGTTGGACAGTTGGATGGGAGTGTAAAAGTTCGATTTTTAGTCGACGTCGTTTTCATCTGCTGTGCTCCAGTTGAAGCCGCAGATCCCCAAGTAGTACCGAGTGCAAGTACTACCAGTAACACTTTCCCCCACGCCATCCCTGGGCATATAGATATCAGTACGTTTCATTGATCACTGATCAATTGTTGGAGACCTGTTAATTTGATGGAGCTACATCATGTAAAACCAAAAAAGGAGACTCACCTTAGCCTTGTTGAGCTTTGAAGAGAAGTGCGCGCGAGTCGATCACCAGTCTGTTAGTCGATATAGAAGACGGTGAAGAGGAGGTCTTCTGATCAGCACAATCAATCAACTTAGATGACGATGACAGTGAGCTTAGAAGGCGGTGACGGGGTCTTCTCATCGAAGTCAGTCAACTTAAAAGCAGGTTCATGCTCATGCTTGCTGTTAAGGTGCGCCAAAAAAAAAAGTGGGAAGGAAAGGAGAAATGCCATAGCTGTATGATCGAAATCCTCAGTCTGTCATGTCTTGGTTGGTTGCATGAAAAAGATCAGCAAATAGATAACAACCAAAAGCAAACCCATCGTGCAAGGAAAAGCGATAAGGTAATTGTGCCCGAGCCTTTTGAACAATAATCGTGCAAAAACAAACTAATCAGTTTCCGCCACAGATTATTATAAGTATTCGCCACAGATCAGCACTAGCGGCGCGATAGGAACTGATCCGTGGATTGATTCCATTGCTTACTTCCTGTAGAAATCAAAATCAAAGGAGTAATTTTTTTAAAAACAAAGTGATGTCTTTCTTTTAAAAATGTAATACCTTGTTCATTTTTTTTAATATAAAATAGTACTTTTTTATACTTTGCATATCATAAGTTAAGTATTGGATTTTATATAAATAAAAATAATAAATAGACAAAATCATCCGATACGAAATTTGAGCAATTCAAATAAAATTTGTGAGATTGATTTGGATTTGATTTTAGATAAATTTAATAATTTAAACTTATTGATTTAATACAAATTAGGTATTTTTAAGATCGTCCTCTTTTTTCCTTCTACGTACGCTACAGACCGCCACCGCCATACCCTCGCTGCTAAATATTTATTAAACTTATTGATTTAATACAAGCAATTTGTTTTTTTTTGTGTTCTGTTAAATATTTATTAATATTCAGAAATAATAAATTAATTTGATACTTTTTTTTAAAAAAAAAAATTGATTGAATTTAGTAGGGTTATCTTTTGCCACCAGATAACCTTACTAGATTTTATAAATTATAATGATAAAAATATTCTCTAGTTTAATTTGATCAGGAACTTCTTCCTAGGGAGTTTCACGGCATCGTTCCATGGACTCGATCCTCTCCGTACTGGTCGAAGAAGTCTGCGCGCGGGCAGCGGCCGGAATTCCTGTCAGCGAGCTCTGGCCGAGCCTCCGTCCCTCCGTCTCGGCTGCGGGCCTTCCCTTAGGCGAGGCCGTCAAGAAAGCTATTTGGGTCCGTCTGCTCAGTCACCCTGGGCTTCGGGTTAAAGCTGATGGCACGGCCCTCAGTTCCCAGGACCCTTTAATTCAATCCTTCGAGGGAGCAGAACGTATTGGGGCGAGGATAGTCGCGGAGGACCACCTTAGAGATGCTTTCCTAGGGATTTATGATCTTAAGGCTTCTTCTTCAGAGATTTCGAAGATTCAGAGAGCTGCTCTGGAGCGTTTGGCTTCCTCCAGGTTCACATTGGTTATCAATTTTAATCTGTTTCTGATGCCCTTTAGCGGATTTTTCCCTGCTACTATTACTGAAGACATAAAATTGTTGATTGCCAGTTAGTGTATTAGTAATTACAGATCTTACTTGTCGTTCAAATTCAGAATTCTGCACGTAATAATAACTTTTACTACCGACAAATTTTAGTTTGCTTGACAGATCATATTCAAATCGCGAATCCAATGACGGCGAGGATTCTTCTGCTTCTGCATCTGATGGGTTGCGGTAGCAATTGGGAAAGAGGATTGCAATGAAGGGGAAGAGGCCACCGCCTTCCATTGCTTGTGGTTTGCAGATAGCAGGAAGAGAGACTGTTTCTGAGAAGTGAAGGGAGGAAGTTAGATAGATGAGAAATTGAAGATTTAGGCAAAATATTGTAGAAACCATCAACCCTAAGACATTGTCTAACACTTTGTTAAATTTGGGGAAAGGAAATGTTGTATTTCTTATATTAATATTGTTCAAGACATAACCCTAAACCTTAAATACCACCATGAGACTAAACCCACTACACCTCGTTATGATCATCAAGTCATGTTTGTTTCAACTACTTTAGGTTAGTTAGTTATAATCTTTTCCCTCTATTGAACTCTAGCCATTAAACCTACTACACCTAATGATTGATAGCTTCAATACCTTTAACAATGTGAAAAAATAGTGAAACAGAGATGAGAATAGTGACATGATGCATGTGGTCAATATACAAGGTAAATAGAATAAATATTACTATCATGGGTAGTTAAGTGCAGCATAAATGAAAGCAATTCTATGATCCCCCTTGCATTGGGGTCTTATGTAGGTTTGTTGCATTCCTTCCGAGATATGAATGAGGCAAATTCAAAAGTACTTCTGAATTTGCCACTTCCGAAGAATTATAAGAAGTAAACATATGAATCCAAGCATCCACATTTCGTTCAATATGCATAAACCCATTGACTAGGTGTTTTATTTATATAATTAATATTCAAAATGGGAGAGCATGGTTAAGATGGTATGGATATTCATCTTGCTGGTGCCAAATATTTGGGATCCAACTTGTTGAGGTTTGTTAAAAATTTAAAAATTTCTTTTTGCATCATGCATTAGTTTCTCCTAGTTGCTTCGTTGTTGGAGTAAAATCCATTTTTTGTGATTGTTGTTGTTGTGATAATTTGAAGCTCATAAACATATTTTCCTCTTTTCCTTTTACTTTTAGGCAGTCTGCACTGTCTTTCTCCCTCTGCATATGAATTTAGATACAAAATTCTCTGAAATGTAGCACACACCTCTGCAGGACTAAAGGAGTCACCCAGAGTGAACTTGGCAAAGAATTTGGCATTAAAGGCAACAATTTATTTTACATAGTAAGAAACCTGGAATCCCAACAGTTGATCGTGCGACAATCAACTATTGTTAGGGCAAAAGAGCTTGGAACTAAAGGGGAGGATGCCCCAACAAATACTTCTATCGTGTCTACCAACTTACTACATTTATCCCGTTATGCAAAAAATTTCAATCTAAATTCTCAACAGAGATTTGAAATTACAAGGGCTGATATTTTGGAAGGTACAGCAGATATTGATGGATGTTCTGCAAATTTTGGTTATGCTTCTGGTGATTTTTCAAAACATGATGTCTCCATAAAGGATTACCTACCCGCAATGCAAGTCATTTGTGAGAAGCTTGAAGAAGCATGTGAAAAGGTCAACTATGTTTGGTCGTGTATATTGATATCATGCAAAGAGTGTAAACATAGACTGATGTTTCTGATAGTTTCTGTTTGCTTCTTGTAAGGTTCTTGTTGTATCAGATATTAAGAAGTCTCTTGGCTACAGAAAGGGAGCTGGGCATAGAGCATGGAGAGCTGTAAGTTATTTAGACCAAACAATTGACTCACTTATGTGCAACTCAATTTAATTTTTAACAAACATTATTCCTTGGTGACTTCTTTGAATTCACGGCTATAGATATTACAAAGGTTGAAGGAAGCTAATCTTGTGGAAGAAATTCAAGCAGAGGTGAATGGTGGGGTAAGAACTGCTACTGTTGGATGCTGGATATATTGTGTAGTAATTCAATACTTTGTCATCTTCATAAATTGCATGCTGATTTTTTTGTCCTCTGATTAAGAATTTCATTAGAGGATCAACTATTTTCATGATTCATCTAGCTTGTATTTTCTTGATTTTCTTCTGCTTGTGCTTTTTCCATGTTAGCAAACATTGTTGACCGATTTGTCACTTTCTGGTGGTTTCTTTTAATTTTGTTCCTTGCAAAACAAGGTGGTGCTTCTGGGATTCCAGAACTGTGTTAGTCGGACTTGTCATTCCACCCTTCCATACCTGTGCTGACACAACACTACATGACAGCCATGAGTATGAAAAAGCATGTTTGATGAGCTGAATTCTGTCTTCCATAGATGGAAATCAAGTGCGACAAAGAATACACTGAAACTTACTACTTTTGTGTCTCGAAGAGTGAGCCTATAAGGAGAGTTGTTGCTGTATCTCAACAAGACTGAGGAGATTTCTCTGTTGCTGTATCTTGATAAGGTAGACTACAAGGAGATTTACCTGTTGCTATATCTCAACAAGGAAGACTACAAGGAAACTTACCTGTTGCTGTATCTCATCAAGGAAGATGACAATATTGTGTGAGGTGATGCATGTCAGGTTCTTACTGCTAGGAGAGGAGTGCTCGTGAAAGTGCTCAAAGCACTGCTATTACGTATGAAGCTTTGTGTGCCCACTTTCGGAGGAATAGCATTGTGGCTTTTTAATAAGGAATAGAGGGGCTGCGTAGGTTGGGGATCAGGTGGGCTTGGAGAGGACTTAATATTAATACATTATATATGCCTATACATTACGAAGTTTATATAAGTTATGTTATAACTTGAAATGTTTGATAACTTATATAATCTAAGTTCTAGGATAAGGATTAATAGGCAATCCTACAACTATATGAATATAAGTTGGCTATATCAATAATAGTATATGCTATATTATATTAATAGGCAATATAAGTTAGATTATATTAAATTAAAAGATTGATTTTTGCTATTATATATATATATATATATATAATTTTATTGTCCTGTACTCGTGTCCTCAATTTGGACCCTTTTGACAAGTTCCTATGTTTCTATTTTCTAGAATTTGCATGTTGTGTGTGGATCAATACCCGTATTACATATATGTATACCCATATTACATACATGTATTAGAATATGAGTAATAAAGTACCCGTCTTCAAGTCTAAATAACATAGCTGTAACTTAGCTTGTCCCGCACTTGCTTATACTGTAAATTTTTGGTTTGTTTTACAGAACAAAAGTTACAGAACCATCTCATGCCTTAGCTAATGAATTCATCATAACCAAAATTGCAGTCAGACTCCACTTAAGACTTGGAAACTAATTTTACTTGATACGGAGGAGGAAACATGCGCTTATACTTCTGGAAGTTTACAACTATTACATATCAACAACAACAATACCAACTAAGTTTTATCCCACTAGGTGGAGTCGGCTATATGAATCATTCTATGCCATTGGGTTTTATTTCATCATCTATATTTAAATTAATATCATCTTGTTATTAATTCACAACTGTAGAATTTTCAACTGTAATCTCAACAGGAATGCATATACTGATGCAAAGTTATGTATTCCTGCTATGATAAATGACATCATACATTATTCCATTTACTTGGAGATATTGTACTATTGGACAAACAATGTATTAACAAGGCACTTTCTTTTTGGCAAATCTTAAACTAAAAGGATTTCATCTGCAATTAGATCTTTAGGAGGGAGTTGAAAGGGGAGGGGTTCAATCAAATTATCCTATTAATACTGACGAATTCCTGAAGTAATATCAGACTGTAACTGTTCTTAGGTTTAATATTGGTCTTGTTAATCAGTGTATTTTTAAATTTAAATTTAGGTTATTCATTTTCTTGTCTTGATGTCAAGCAAGCTAGATATGCATTGACATATTCTCCCTTATTTTATATTCATTGGGATATTTTCTTCCTGCCAATACAAGAATCAGTGTAAATATTAAGTCCACAAGAGACACTGGATGAAAACCATATTGCAGAATGTTTGAAATTTTAATAAAAAAAACACACTATTTTCTTTTTTCTTATAAAATTATTTCCAGTTTCTTGCATGCTCAATTTGTATGATCTCATATGCTTTGATTTTCTCTCTTTTTCTTATAGGTCGTTATTTGCTTGAGGTTACTGAAGAAGTTCCATTCTAGTGATTTCCAGCCTAAAAAGGTCATGCTTTCACATGATAGCTTTGACAAAGAAAATGTGACTATTGGCGGAAAAAGGGCCCATATTACTGATCAATTGGTCGAGCTTCCTTTAGAGCATTGTATATATGATATGGTTGATGCTGAAGGACAAAAAGGAATAACAATGCCTGAGGTACATTTCCCCAATTTGCATTGAGTTATTACTAGGTTTTGTTATTTTCTTTTAGTCATGCATTCTTGACTAATCAGAGGACTGTCAAACTATTTGTACTAGATTAAGTATGCCGATTGCCGATCAATATCAAATTTTGATAGTTTACCTTTTATATTTCCAATATGGTTTGACCATGCAACATGACACAATACGAGATTTCAATCTATGATACATATTATTTTGACAATTATAGTCCCAAATAGAATGTTGTACTTTAAAACAACAAAATAATTATAAGAAAATAAGACTAAATACAATATATGTTGATCATGATATGAAATCTCATATTTTACTAAGTGATCTGGTATAAATATATCATTCTTATAAATTATCCGGATTACATACCTTGACATAGATGTGTTCCTGTTTTAATCATGCCAATGAGGATCATGTCATGTCAATATTCGTCACTTTTTGCAATACTATTATAGTATAGGTCAAGATTAATTGGGATGATGTTGATATTTTTTAAACGTGTGTTCACACAAGATAATATCAAAACTGTACCATTTCATATGGAACAATAAATCTGAACTTAAGAATATAGTTATCTACTTACCTTATCTTTTTTCTTCATCTCCTTTCTCCTTCCACTCTAATTTGCCATCAACTAACATTGTACAAATTATTATTTTTGGATCCTCTTGGACTTCCTATGTGGTTTGCCTAGGCCACATATTACCAGTGCTTATCCACTAGGTGAAAGCAACACCACCTTGCAGTTATCTAGATTGCTCTTTGAAGTATGATTTAGATTTTGGCTTTGTGATTAACTAAAACTGTAAATGAATAAGATATTAGTGACTAACCTTGGTGTTTGGATAAGTACTTGTTTATGTTTGCCCGTTAGTATAAAATCTACAAAATAAACAAGAATATAATAAGTTTGGTTCGCTAATGTTCATGAACAAAGCTCATAAATTTGAATTACATATCTTTATCTAATCCAAGATCCAAATATATCATATATTTTTTGGACTGGTGAGTTGGCCTAGAACCAAAATACATTAATGACCGCTAATAATCATTGTATTGGGTTTTTTGGTCATCTCAAATGATTGCTAAGATTGAATTTCATTTTATGTCAACATATTGATCTTGAGTCGGAGTTCCTTTTGAATTACCATATTGTGTTGGCACCCATGTTTGAAGTCTGCCGACATGAACTCATATGGGTTGTATACTTTTCTCGAAATTCAATTACATACACAACAAATTACATGCTATCCATCCCTATTACTAATTAAATTGTGTAATTTACTACTGAAATTTGTATGTATCAAGGATTGTAATACCATTATAATAATCCCAGTTAGCCTCATTGACTATCCCTGGGGTGACCGGGCCGGCTCCATGGAAGTTTCCCACCGGCCACCAGGGTAAATCGAGAAGCGCACGCGGCGGCTAGCCCAGAAGCCCAGCATCCTTTGATTGTGCCTAGGGCTGTAAACAAGCCGAGCTGAGCTTTGGGGTGTTAAAGCTTGTTTGATAAGATAACCGAGCTGAGCTTAAAATGAACTAATCTTTTGAAATGAGTGTTTAAGCTTGACTTGGTTTATTTTTTATGAGTTTGAGCTTGTTTAAAGCTTGGCTTGAGTTTGGTTCGTTTAGATGTTATCAAGCTCTTAATTCAAGCTTGGCTTGAGTTTGGTTCGTTTAGATGTTATCAAGCTCTCAATTCAAGTTTATTTGATTGTTTGAAACTTTTAATTGTTTGATTGATTATTAAGATTGATAATTTAAATTTATTTATCTTATTTTATTTTATTGTTTATTTAGCATATTGAAAAGAGTTTTATTAATAAATATGGTTCGTGAACATTGTTCACGAACGTTAACGAGCTGAACACATATGTGTTCAAGCTTGTTTGTTTAATTAATCTTATGTATATTAAACGAACATAAACAAGTTCTTACCAAGCCGAACACTAAACTTGTTCACGAACGCTTGGTTCATTTACATCCCTAATTGCGCTCCCATTTGGGTGAAAAATTTCTGCAAATACGCCATAGCTGGATTCGAACCGCGGGTACTTGGGTGACAATCTGGATGTCCTACCGTAGCACCATAGCCCCGGGGACAAGGATTGTAATACCATTAATAGTAGTGAAGGAGCGCTTTTGAAAATTAATAATGATATGATTTTAGTCTTAGAGACGGTATTACTTTATACAACATTATGTTTGTATGTTATGTTTAGATTTACAATTGCATTGAACTAGATGCATTTTCAATATTGTAAGTTTTGGATTTTTAACTTATAATCCAATTTTGTTGGAGGTTTTTATATTAATATTAGTAAGTACTTTGTTGCGACTTAAAGCGTTTGGGTCAAATCTATGGAACTTGGTTCTCGATACATTTTAAGTTAATTTTTCCTGCTTCTAAAAACATTTTGGTTAATATCCAACCTTTCATGTACACCCCCTGGGGTCATGACTTAATAATACTTAACGAATGAAATGTTGCTAGTCTTTTAACTTCTACTCTTTTAATTTCATCTTGAGACAGTACATTTTTATTTGCTAGCTTTTTAGTCATTTTATTGAACCATGTAGCCGACTTACCCCAATATCCAAATTCCGTACCCAAATTTCATATTTACCAAAATATGTATCTAATTCACATTATACCCCTCCTTCACTAGCAGTTGACTGATCCTAACTAATCATTCGACTTCTATGTATTTAATTGACTGGCCAGTTGTTTTCTAAACTTTTGTGCTCCATCCGAGGACTTCAGTTGATTGCGTCTTGAGACAATTTTGGCACAAACTCATTAAAGGGCCTAGGTTGTCATGCTTACTCACCAACACTACTAAAGGGTTCCTAGGACAATTTTGAGACCATGTCAAAATATTGAAATTTTGAACACTTTAAGTCCATTAGTGAGTTTTGGCTAAAACTTGTAGATGGCCTTGGGAACCTTAGAATCATTTCAAATTAGGATCATTACACTCCTAGAAGCCTTTTGAGTGTGACCATGACCCCAAACTTAGATTTCACAATCTAAATTGAGAGCTGTTAGTTTTTAAAATCGTCACAATCTT